>NW_026000016.1:23886196-23971410 GCF_001458135.2 Marmota marmota marmota | reverse complement strand
CCTCTGTCCTCGGGTCCGCTCCGCTCTGCTCCCTGGTGTGTTGATTCTTCCCCCAGCTGCTGCCTAATGGAGTCCAGGCGCTCGCGTCACAGGAAATGCCTATACTGCCCTCCTCACTCACTTCCGGTGGCAGGTATGGAACCTATAGGGGGCCTGTCACCCGGCACGTGTGCCGGGGGCAGGCCCGGGGGTGAGGAGAGGGATACCTGCGGGTCGCCGGGGTCCGACCCGACCCCGACCCCCACCTCGGCTTGCTGCTGGTTTCGGCCCCGGCCCCGCTCGGCCCTCTCCTCCGGCGCCCTGGCGGGGCCGGCTCGGCGAGCAGTAAGTTCGTGGCCGCCCTCCGAGGCCGGGCGTGCACAGGATGGCAGAGTTCGCGTGCGTGCGTGCTTGTGTACACCAGTGTGACCTAGAAATGTAAGATGTGCGGTGGGACTGCAGTTTCACTGTCACAGGCCGAAGGTGTGGGTCGATTTGGTAGCAGAAACTTCCAGGCACCGGGATGTGGTAGGCCCCTGCCGACTGGCTTAATGCATTATATCCAGGACTGAAACCAGGATTAACCAAATTTTTCATAAGAGGATGGAAAAACTTGAATTTACACAGCCAAGTGCTACTACACACAGTTGCTTTCCCCGGGGCCATGCCAGGAGGTTTGAGATGTTGAGCAAAGTAGACTCTGCTCCACCGTTGGAAGATAAAATCTTTAGGAGCATAACTGATGGCAGAAAAAGTCACAGAAAGGCAGAGAGTGTATGGAGTAGGGGAAGGACTTCGCTTTAGTTCTCCACTCTTTGTTAGCATTTTCCCAAGCACCACCTTCTCCCTTTTAGCTACCTCTTATTGAGTCACTGCCCAGTTCAGGGAGCAGTATCACAGACCAAGCAGGTACCTCCAAAATATGCATTTAGATCCAAGCTTGAAATTTTCAAGTGACCGGTGAGGCTTCTTTGCCCCTGTGACTTACTAACATGGAATGTAGAAATGAAGTAACATAGGGCTGAATCTTAATCATTGGTGAATAGATGGTCTATATGACCCCCAGTTTACATGTATGTTGTTATACATTGTATAAAATTTCTCGGAAGTTTGAAAAATCTTTCTCTAAAGTAGTTTCCCTGTGGAAAAGGCTGACTGAAGTAATACATCTTAAATCCCAAAATTTACAATATCAACTTTAATTTGGAGGTCTTTGGAAGTAGTTCTTTTTAAATTTAGAGGTATAATTCAAATGATGCTGATGAGAAATTAGTAAAGAATCCTGAGCTCTCTCCACCTTTAGATTGAAAGAAGGGAGAAGACCACCAAGGCAGGATCTTACAGAGATTTAGCTTTGCAGTTCTCATCTCTTAAATATGCTTCCAGGTGGCAACTTTAATTGCAAGGTGACTCACATACAATATTTATATTCACCTGAGACAGACCTGAGTTCTAGTCAAGGTTCATAGGGCACTGTCACTGTATCCAGCAAAGCCAGAATTACTAGACAGTTAACACCTTTAGAGATCTCTGTTTGTATATTAACTGTAGAGGCCTTATTATTAAAAGGTTGTTATTGTTTAGGCAAAATATACTTTTTGCAGAATGGTTTGTAGTAATTTATTAGATCCCTAGCAACATTGAGAATGAATAAAGTCTGTAGATTTATTCTGAATAGTCTATAGCTTTCCTATAAAGGAAATAATCACTTAGCTACAGACCAGGCTAACACTTCATTAGCAAAAGAAGAAAGAAGAAAGGAAGAAGAAACTGGATTCTGTTACTATCTAAACTCAATATGTATATCCCGCTTTTCTTACTTTTAGATAACAAGATTGCTTTTATTAGAATTCTGAATTTCTCAAGTCCATGTGTGCTTATATTTTTCTTTAGACAAAAATAGACTGGGAACTTTTTGTCTGAATTCTAGGTCTTTTCAGAGCCAGATTTCAGGTCTACTTGCAAATGGATAATTTTGAAATACTCAGAAACTTTCAGTAATACTGTATTCCTGCAAGATAAAATCCAAATTCTGTCTTGCTCTCCACAGATTGATTTCAACTTTAGTCTTTTTGACTTTCTCACTCTTTAAAGACTTCCATTATTTTTTCTTTTTAATTAACACATAATGATGGTACATATTTATGGAGAAGTTTTATCTCTTATTGATCCTCTTTATGAACCTTTCACTACTGTTCCCCAAATATGCCTGGCTTATTCTTCTGAATCTTTGGTTCCACCTTCCCATCTTTTCTCCACTATCTGATTCCAGTTAATCTTTCAAAACTCAGCTCGTTTCAGACCTCTTCCGGGGAGCCTTTCCTGACTTCCAGCCTCCATCCGTCATTGAGAGTATCATATATTAGGACCCAAAATCATGAAGACTGCTTGTAATGTAACTTGCTGAGACCTATTCTCCAAGCCATCAGACCCTTTGGAGACCTTTGTTCCCCTGATTTGCTTTTCCCTTTTCATTCTCATCCTGGAAAAGATTAAGTTGGGTTTAGGAATAAAGGTAAAATTGTCTTGTAGGAAAAAGAAATTGAAGATATATTTAGATATTTGATTAAATTCATTTCTGTACTGTTTTAACAGAACTCTATCTGACCAACCCTATGCTGGGTTCCAAATAAGAACCTAAATGTCCAAAAATATTTAGGCAAAGGCTTTCAGGTGTATCACCCTCCTCCAGGGATGCAGTATCCAACTGACTTCTGTTGCCTTTCCACCTCTAAAATATCTGTGAACTATGTGTATATGAGATTCCCAAGTAGTGTATAAATTCCGTGAATGCAGGATCTGTTTACTCATCCAAGCCAGTATTTTTCAGACTGTGGGTCATGACCCATTTGTGAGTCATAAAATCAATTTTTATTTTAAGAAGTAAAGTGAAAAAGTACAAAAACATAGAAAATATTCAAATAAACCACCCGTAGGAGGGATGATTATTATTTTGTGAAACTTTTGTTTCAATGACAGATATATATGTCTATGCTTTACAAGGTAAAATATGTTTCTTTTGTAGGTCATACTCAAAGTTTGAAAAACACTCATCTACAGTCAGTCCTGATTGACTCAAAGACAGCTCAAGAAATAAGTGTTAGATATACAAATGACACTTCATTGGACTGTTCATTGTAAAAAGTAAAAGCTATTAGATTTTAAAAAGTGAAGATAGTGTGGGTGTTTATAATAAAATGTGAAGCCAAATTTTCACAAACCTTTGTAAAACTTATAGAGAGTTCTTTTTCTGTTAAGATATAAGTTTAAAGCCTGGAGGTATATACCTTAGTGGGTAGAGCACTTGCCTAGCATGGGGGAGTCCCTGGGTTTAATCCCCAGCACTGCAAAATAAATTAATTAATTAAAAATAAATATAATTATATATAAAATATTTAAGTGTATACCTTAGCCTAGCATTTAATACCAATTTATTTAATTTCTGTTAGGAAGAGATATTTTTCAGAAACTCAGGTATCCTGAGAAGGGATATATTTATATATAGTTTCATTTCCAGTTTTTCTTTAAGGTAAAATTGGCAAGCTAGACATGTTGGACTTGGTGGGTTTGGAAGTATTAGGGAATGGATTTGAGAGCATTCTTAGAGTCAGAATACTTAGTCAGCTGATTGTCCTTTGGCAAGTCATTTAACTTTGTTGCTCCTCCGACACATCATGTTTTACATAGGGACAATGACATCGGTTAGTCTGATAGAGTTGATGTGGGGGTCAAGTGAAATCACAAATAGAACAAATACTTGTAATATTTCACTATGTTGAATTGTTTCAAGATAAATTTAAGTCCTTAAAAATTTAAAAAGAATTTGAGAGGGCTGAGGATGTAACTCAGTGGTAGAGTGCTTGCCTGCATGCTTAAGGCCCTGGGTTCAAGCCCAACTCTGCAGTCAACCAGTCAATCAATACATGATTCAACACAGCTAAGTGCAAAGGTATGAGATAGTTTTAATATTATCAGTATTTCTGAGTTGTGGACTGTAGTCACTTTCCTACTCTGTCACTTAGCTGTGTTCTTATGTAGCTTTAGGCAGACAACTCTGAATGTCATGCTTCATATTGGTCTTCCATGAGGGGATAAAGGCACAGTAACCTGGCAATTTTACCTACTGTTCCATGCATCTCTCCAGCTCTTTCTTACCTCCCAAAAACATTTGATTCATGCCTTGAGCATTCAGTGTACTCCTGTACTTAGTAGTTGGGGTGGCAAACCAAGTATATCTCTGTGCAAACTCAGGACGAATCTCTGCTTTACAGTCAGAAGTGAACAGGTATTCACCTCCCTCTCAGCTGAAAATGGTCCTTTTCTCAATAGCAATCTCAAGCTGTTCCTGAGATCCACTTGGCATAAATAACAATGTCTTGGGAAGTTTTTTGAAGGAATCAAAATGGACCATAGAAATAAGATTCATTTTTTTCCTACAATACTGCTGGTATAGACTGCTTGGAGTAGTTTGTAATTGCTAGACTGACTTTGTGGTAGGGTTACACTAAAAAAACACATGTAACATTAACCTCTGGGTACAAAGATATTCACTGAAGCATTGTTTGTTTGTAAGAGCAAAAAGAAAATGGTAATCACCATGCGCTGATAAGTACATAGTGGCAAGATATGTTATTAAGTAAAAAATGCATGTTACAAAACATTGTGTATAATATGATGCATTTTGGTGAATGAATAAATACATATGCCCATATTTTTTCCTGGTAGGACAGAAAAGCATAAACAGTGGTTTACCTTTGGGTAAAGGACTGGGATAGCAAAGTTCTTATTTTTCATTTTATACTTTTCCTCAGTGTTTGTATTTTCCACTATATAAATGTATTTTTAAAAATTGTCAACAGAGTTTATTTGAGTTATGAAGATTACAGATAATTTTACTTTCTTTTTTGTATTAATGTTATGCTTTTAAAGCCCTCACCTTTTTAAAAGAACACTCAAAAAACCATCCAAATATTCATGAAAACTTAGTCATAATAAAAACACGTCAGATAAAGCAATGCTGTGCATATTTTATTGACATTAAGTGTATTTGTTTTTTTAGAAAATCTCCTTTTTATCACCTGTACCTCCTGTATTCTCAGACTGCTGTCTCTATACATATATAACCCATCTCTCATTTGGTTAAATTCATCTGGGGAATAAAGGGCAAAAAGACATTCCTATTTATTAACTTTGAAAAGTAGGTAAATAATTAATAGCCCTGGGAGTCTCTGCATAGACTGTAGACAACAGGCCCTTTGGGCAGTCATCCTCATTCTTAATTTCAAATGTACTATTTATCCTTCTGGAATTATGATAATCATAAATAATAATGGAAAAATGCAAATATGACTGTTAAGTTCTAATTATTATGAAGAAAATATGTATACACAGGCCATATAGAGACAACAGACCAATGATTAGACACTTAAAACTGAAAAAAATTTAAAGACTGTAGTAGATAGTTACATATAAAAAATTATTGAAAGGATATCTGGATTTCTTCAGTTTAGTCTTTTTATCTTGTTAGGGGTGTAACTCAATGGTAGAGTGCATGCATAGCATTCTAAAAGTTCTGGAGTTCAAGCCCCAGCACCTAAATAAATTAATCAATTTAAATTGTGCTCTTTAGTAAGTAATAGTAAATATATAGGCAAGTGTGAAGTATATATAATAGCCTAAATTTGAAAAAAAAATTGTTGAATGAAAGGCCATGAATGCCAATATTAACAACATAAAAGTAAAACAATACTGTGCTTCCTGAGGCAAGTAGAACAGTGTTGGGCTAAATCAGACTAGTGGAATTTTAGCGACTTTTAATACTAATGGAGTTTGCCTCTTCACATATAAAAGCCAGCTTTGTCCATACATTTCTGAAAGATGAGGATGTCCATTTTTTGTTATCTCTTTGACCTCTTATCTCAGAATGTCTTTTTCTCATATCCCCAACTTATCAACAAATGCTATGGCATAGAAATAGTTGTGTTCATAAGGTTTAGCCAGAGTTTCTACGCTGTGCTTGTCACTTTGTTTTTTAGTGGCCATTTGTACCATTCTTATCCTTTCCTGTGATGATAGATATCCACAGTGGAGCTTCTTAGTATAAAATAATACCAAGAGCTAACACTCTGGGGCAGGCATTATTCTACGTGTTTTATACATATTGTACTATTTTAATTTTCCATCAATCTTGAGGGTTCTACATTATATTAACCTATACAGATAATAAGTTGAAGCACAGAAAATTTGAGGTCATGTAACTGGTTGTGTGGCAGAATTGGGTGCACAGGCTTCAAAACAGGTGCTCAACCCCTCCAATACATTACTTTTCAGAGATGGCTGGTGGTAGACTCTGAAAGGAAGCCGTTATTTAGTTCTGTAGGTGTTAAAAGAAGAAATGGAACAAATTTTGTAAGTTAAATTTTGAACTTAGCCCTTTTGTGAGCATGAAGCCTTATCCCCTTACCTTTGAAGCCTGCATCATTTCATCAGCCTAATTAATAGTAGATAAGTGAACCCCTAAGGGATACTAAAAGGCTTTCTTTCCTTCAGAAGCTATCACATGGGGGTGCCTTATCAAAGATATAGTTTATTTCTCCAAGAAGTCCTTGTTGAAATGCAGACATTCTGCCTAACAGGGGTAGTAGAGCAAGCTAGGTATAACCTGGAGATTTGTTGATTTAGGACGCTACATCTAGATGTGGCAAATGACGGCAAGAAGGAGTAAGTGAATTTTCTTTCCTTGTGAGTTAGGAAAGCACCCAAAACTGGAGTTCCTGAGAGACACATTACATCCCAAGGCCCTAGCCAGGTTTATTTTTTGCAACCACTTTCATCTATCTAATGAGGATTTCTAAACTATAATAGTCGAGGATCCTGGAATAAGAGCCAGACTTGATTTATTCAGGGATTTCATACTTGGTTATTTTACTCTGTTAGCAGTTTTAGCCAGGTCCATTGTCAGGGGAAGCCACCGATACCTAACTGAGATGAGGCTAGATAGTATGAGCTTGATATATAGGGACATGACAGAAAAGGTCAGCTTAGGGAGGCTGTAGGAGTCTACTGCTTGCTGTGGGGAGGGCGTGAAAACTAGACTACAAGGTATTATTTTAATTATAACATACTTGTATTTCAATATGCAGCTCTAAAAGATAACAACTCTTTGAAAACATTGTTGCAATACCCTTGTAACCCCTAAAAAATTAATAATCCCTTAATTATCAAATATGCAGTTAGTGCTCAAATTTCTCCAACTGTCTCACAATTTTTTTTTTTTAACAGTTGGCTTGTATGAAGTAGGAGCCAAACAAGGCCCACACATTTCATTTAGTTGAAGTGTTTAAGTCTCTTTCTTTTTTAAGTTAAAGTAACATACATAGAGAGGAGTATATAAATTTGTAAGTGTACAACTCAGTTTCCTGTGAAATCAGCACTCAGGTCATGAAATAGAATGCTGCCAGGATTCAGGGGCATCTTATTGTAGTTTTAATTTGCATTTATCTGATGACTAATGATGTTGAGCGTGTGTGTGTGTGTGTGTGTGTGTGTGTAGACACACATATACTTAATTTTTTCCATTTGTATGCTCTCTTTTATGAAGTTCTTTTTCAAGTCTTTAGTCTCTCATCATTTTTTTGGTATCAGTGATTGAACTCAGGGGCGCTTAACCACTGAGCCACATCCCCAACCCTTTTTTTGTATTTTATTTAGAGACAGGGTCTCACCGAGTGGCTTAGCGCCTCGCCATTGCTGAGGCTGGTTTTAAACTGGCCATTCTCCTGCCTCAGCCTCCTGAGCCACTGGGATTACAGGTGTGTGCCACCACACCCAGCTCCACTCATCCACTTTTAAGATTTCATTGATTTGTGGAATTCAGTGGGGATATGAGTCCTTGGTTAGATGTGTATACTGCAAATTTATTCTCCCACTGTGTGGTTTGCTTTCATTCTTAATGATATCTTGATGAGCAGAAGTTCTCTAATGAAATCCAATTTATCAATTGTTCCCTTTATGGTTTGTGCTTTTTGTATCTTACTTTAGAAGTCATTCCTTGTCCTCAAGGGCATGAAGATATTCTCCTATGTTATCCTCTAGAAGTTTCAGTGTTTTGCCTTTTACTTTATGTCTGCAGTCCTGAGTTTTGTGACCAATGTAAGGTTGGGGTCACGCTGCATTGTTTATCCATAATGGATATCCAGTTGATACACATCACAGTAAAAAACAAAACAAAACAAAACAAAACAAAACATAAACACTCATTCTGTCTCTGTTCTGTAGTGAGGGCATTAGAGGACTGTACAGTATACTTTTATTTCTAACCTCTCTGCTTTATTCCATGGGTCTATTCAAGAATCTATATGCATAAGTAAGGAAAAATTTGTGCTAATTCCATGCTGACCTCATTGCTGTAATTTTGTAACTTTTACTATCTGATAGTGTAAGTAACTTTTTCGTTAAGATTGTCTTGGCCCTTTCTTTGTGTTTCTTTAAAATGTAGAATCATCTTATTGATTTCCATAAAAAAAATTGCTGTGAATTTGATTGGAATCGCAATAAATTTGTAGCTCAATTTGGGAAGAATAAACATCTTTGTTTTTTATCTGGGAATTTTTGTATCTGGGAGTAAGGTATATTTCTCTACTTTGATAGGTCTCCTTTAATGTCATATTTAATTTTTCTCAGTGATGTTTCATGGTTTTCTGTGTAGAAATCTCACACAATATTCTAGATTTAATCCTAGGTATTGGGATTTTTTTTGATACTAATGTAAATGTTATCATGTTTGAAATTTTATTTTCCTCTTCCTGTTCTAATGCTAAGACTATTGACAAGTAATTTCATCATCAAAGGAAAACTAAAAGTTCATAGCAGGGCTATTCTTTAGTTTTGAATTTAGTATGTTTTGACAAATTATATTTGCTTTTCACCTCCAAATAACAATACAGCTGGTATCTCATTCTTTGTAAGTATTAGACTTAAACTCTCTCTTTGGCAGAATTGGGAAGAGGGGGCTCCAGAAATCCATTTAGAAGGAATGAAGGAGTCTCCTGGGCAGAGCTCATCCTCTGGGAGCTAGAGCCAAGCTGGACCCACTTGACCTTGTAACAAAGCCCTAAGGGAGAGAGCTCTGGAGACCGTGTGGTGTCTGTCACTCATTTGTCTTCCAGTCTGGGTATCTATGGACTCATGTCTCATTGCAGTCCTTGGAGGCTGATCTTATAAGAAGCGGGGGGGCTTTGAGTAGAAATGTAAAGAACTACTTGAGCAGTAATTTCAGAAAACACTGGATATAAGCTTTACTGCTTTATTACCCTTTGATATCATATCACAGAAGGAGGGAAGACAGTGTCCTTTACTTTGTACAGAACTCTTATAGCTTTGATACCTTATTGCAGGACCTACCAAAGGCATCGCCAGGGCCAACAGCAATAGTGGTTATGGGAATCTATTTATTGAGTGATTACTAGGTACCAGTCACTATTCTAACTGCTCTATAAATATTAACTCGTTTAATCATCATAACTACCCCCATGATGAGGTTAGATAATGTTATTTAGAAAAAATAAAAGCAGAAACTGAGGCACAGAGAGGCTAAATAGCTTGCCCAAGGTTACAGAGCCCATACGTGGAAAAGCTGGGATTCGAACCTAAACTGGCAGGTTACAGAGTCTGTGCTTTTTACATTATATAGCCTTTTAGATGATCACAGCAAGTGAGGGCCACAGGGGAAGAAAGGGATAAAGTGGGGGGTCCTTGCAGAATGCTTTGCTAGGTAGCCAGTTGTATTTGATCTTCAGCACCTTTGAGATATCCCTTGAGGACAGAAATATCTTGAGATAGGGATGGGGCTACTTTAGAAGGGGCTGGGGGCTAAATTAGCAGTTAAGATCCAGAGAAGTGAAACACAGGTGAGATAATCATAACTTGATCTTAGAGCAGATTTACAGACTTAAGAAATGTAACATCCATTGATTTTTCAATTTTATCACCTTAAAATTTCCTTAGAGTAAGTGGAGTCATGACTTCTTGTCTGTTCTTTCTCTGAGGCGACAGGCACATCTATATTTAGACGGATAGTCATGCTTCTGTGGCGATGGACCAGTGTGTGCCTCCAAAAATGGCCGTGCGTTGAAACAACGAGTATCTCCATGGACAGAAAAATTATCAACATTGTAGATTGGATGTACACACAGCAGAAGGATTTCTACACAAATTTACTTATGAAGCAGATAAACTAGCATTTGTGCTAGGAACATAGATGACCACTTAGGCCACTGTCTATGAGTTTATGGAAGCAAACAAGCTCAGATTTGGCTGCATCACAAATAGAATGAATCTAGGGCTTCAGAGGCCTGATGCACCAGAACCATTCATTCTGATGAAGAACATCAAAATTTTCCCCACTGACATGAACCAGAAACTTGGATTTTTTTTAACCCCATCTTTTCTTTCCCTCCCACATCTCATGTGTCACCAAGCTCTATTGATTCTATCCTTTAAATAGCTTTTAAATCTGGCTCCTCTTTTCTACCTCTGTTGCTACTAATAGTTTGTATCCTTTACATTTTTTTTCACCTGCATTAGACAACAGCCTCCTAAATTCTTTGTTCTTTTCTATAATTAGTTACCTTTACTGCCACCAAGATTATCTTCATAAGGCATAAATCCATTATGTCACTTCCCTACTTAAAACTGTTTTGATGGCTCTCATTGCTGAGAGGATAAAAACAAATGTCCAGGGGTTTAAGAGCTATCCATGCCTCACTTTCATGGCCCCCATCTTTTCCACTTCCTCTAACCAGTTATACTAGACCTCTGGGGCTCTGGGAACCCAGGGACCACTTTCAGACTTGGTGCCTCTGTTGTGATTTTCCTCAGTGCCTTGTCTGCCATCCCTGCCTCACTCTTGTCCTTTTGGCCAACTCTGCCTTTTCTTGGAGATTGTCCTCACACTCTCTTGGGGAGAAGTCTCGATACCCTTCCACAAGCATTCTCACCCTTTGTACCCTGAGAAGGTCTGGCTTCCCTCGTAGACTGTGGGGCTCTTGAGGAATATCTTACTCCTTGTCATATTCTCAGTTTGCTGTGGGCACTTTGTGGATATTTGCTGAATGGTTTCTCCATCCATCCAACCCTCCAACCATTATTTCAACTAATATTTTTGAGTACTTCCTGTATTCAAGGCACTGTTCTAGTAAGTGCTGCAAATATGCGGTGGACAAGAAACATTCTTAATTCCATGGAGCTTATATTCTTAGAAATTCATCCAAGTTTATATTCTAATCTTATATTTTGTCTTCTAGGGAACACAGGCAATAAAGAAAGAAATAGGAACTATTTCAGGTGGTGTGGGGTAATAGGCAGAGGATTAAGGTAGGGTCATAGGATATAGTGTGTGGATAGGCACTTTATTTTAGAAAGTCAGGGATAACCTCTCTAAGGGGGATTTTTGAGACTGAGATCTGAATGAATTGTTCTTGTGAAGATCAGGATGATCTGCATTTCAGGCAGAAGAAACAGACAATGCAAAGGCCTTATGATAAGGACAAGCTGACTTTTGGAATAAGCACTCTAGGTAACTAAAGTTAGGACAGGAATAGAGCACAGTGAAGAAAATGCCTGTAAGGGAGATGGAACCAAACAGATAGATAGTAGCTGGTTTGGGGGCCAAAGGTAATTTACTGTTTAAAACATACTAGATATTTATTGGCAGCTGTCAGTAGCAAAATAAAAAGGCCCTGTTGTTCATAACTGATACACAAAAACACTTAGGAATGTAGGTGCCAAATACCTTTCTCAGTGTCACTTGGAGCCAAGCTCTCTGTGTCAAGATGGCCTGTGTGAAGAAACCACCTGCTTTTAATTCGCTTGGGTTTCCATTGTTCTTTGGGCCTTCACTTTGTTTAAGCCACAGGGTTGATAAAGCCACAAGAATGTGAATACTTTCATTTTTTCTGAAATGTGCTCACTTTAACCTTTACAGTGGGAAAAGCTTTTAATTTACCCATCCTTCAGTATTTGCCTGCTTAATATTTTTATTTCCTTTCTTTGCTTCCTGAAGCACATGTGCCGATCAGAAATCCTGGGTACTCTTGTGCAGGGCAAGCCATGTGCTTGTGTACACACAGGCCATGGTGGGGCATCATATCAGAAAAGCTGTTCCTAGTATAGTTGGCTCAAGTGGGAGGCCACTATGTGGCAACTACAAAGCTCATCACAGGTAGGCTGAACATTGAACTTGCCAAGCAGGAGTTGTGGCTTGGGACAACCTGTTGATCAACTTTGTTCTGACCCACAATGTTCCCTTGAAACCCTGGGGTTGGGTTCAGAAGACCCAAAAGAGTTCTGTTTCATAGAGAGGTTCTCCTTGCTACAGAGGTAATGTATGGGAGATACACAATTTTTATTTCCCCCAGTGGAAGCGTGGGTGTCATACGGGAAAGCTGGTCTGATAAAAATGTTCACATTATTGTGGTTATATTAATCAAGTAGCTTGGCCATACCAAGACCATGTCTAGACAGCATAATAGAACCCACCATGGCTCAATTGTCTGTTTTTTTTAAAAATTTATTTTCCATTGTATTATATTCTTGGTTATTTTTGTGGGAATTGACCATCTAGAAAAGTTATTTAGTCATATGTTATAGTAATTTAGGATTAAAAGGAATTTTGAACCTCTAAACTTTCATACAAGGTAAATGAGGCCCAGAATGATTAAGTATCTTGCTCAAGGGAAGAGATTGGGTTGCTGTCACAGCTGGCTCTACTAGTCTGGGGTTCCTGACTTCCAGGATGGTTTGTCTATCCCTAGTCATGTTGCCTCTAATTAATACATGGAGGTAGAAAAGTGGACCAGATGAAAAAATATTTAAAGCTCATAGTCCATGTTTAAAAATTCAGAGATTAAGGGCTCGGGTTGTGTGGCTCAGCGGTGGAGCACTTGCCTTTCATGTGCAAGGTGCTGGGTTCGATCCTCAGCACTACATAAAAATAAATTAATAAAATAAAGATTTTGTGTCCAACTACAACTAAAAAAGAAATATTTTTTTAAAATCTAGAGATTACACATAAGAATCTGAATTTCTAGTTTTTCCTTTTCAAAGATTTGGGTCCAGACTTTCGCAAGACAAACTGTTTATATTGACAGTAGCTTCTGATTTTAGGCAGAATGTGCACACTCCAGTTTATCATAGTATCCACTACTCCGTATTGCTTCCTAGATATGGAGGTTGACTGCCAGTTACTATTTATGGTCAAACGTGCACTGTTTCTGATAGAATTAAGAAAAAAGTGAAGTATTTCTCATACCCATGTAGGCTGTATTTCAAGAAGAATTGAATGTTTTAAAAAGTAAAGTATTTCAGGGCCAAAGGATACAGCTCAAGACAATATTATGAAACAAATCTATTTAGCACCTGTAGGCATTAAAAGTTGCAGCTTTTGTCAAAATCTTAACAACATAATCAGAAGAAATTTGGGTACATCTTTTTACTGTGAGATTGTGGAACACCTTTGACAAAATTTGAAAGTACATTTTTCATGGTGTGGAGAGGAAACAGTGGAAGAAACAGAAGAAATAGGACTCTGTTTTTCCCCTTATTCTAGAACTATTAAGACATGTGATCAGTTTGCTTAGACACTGAATCAAGTTACCCAAAAGGTTGTGTAGTAAGAATCTTTTCATGTTGACTACTTTCAATGGGGTCATCTTGAAATGTTCTGATAATCATGGAAGCACAGCTACTAGCAAAGTGAGAACTGAGAGCTAGCTCTGTGCCGTTTGCTGAAGTAACAGTGAAATAGCTTGAAGGAAATGCACCATATTACTCTAGAAATAAAGTACAAATAACATCCCACAAACAGCTCCTTGAATAAAAGGTGCCATTCTTTCCCCACCCCACTATTGTGAAAAATATACCATTTATAGGCCCATTTCTATTCATGAGTTTTGGGGTTTTTTTTTGTCTCCAATTCTGCCTATACTTAACCCCCACCAACTAATATTTCTGTTGCAAAGCCAGAAGTCTCTGTAAGGTTAAAAATAATTTTGCTATATTGTGTTGAACATAATTGAAATGTCATGAGCCATCTAGAGAGCAGAAGAACCAGTTCTCTCTTGTTGCCATTGGTGTAGTCTGTTTGCTTTTCTCGGCCCTCACTGAAGCTTGAGCTGAGAAACCTGGTGAGGAATGTTTCCTCTGGCGTTTCGACAGGCACAGCTATTTGTCACTGCCTCAGAAGCTGCTTGGCTGCAGGTGAGGAAGGCTGCCCTTATGGGAGGGATAATTATGGTCAAGGACCTGTCTGAACTTTCAGCTGGCTTTGCTCTGTGCCCAGACTGATATCTGATGCAGGAAGTCTTCTCTTAAATTCATATTCATGTTCATATTCATGATTTTCTTACTCTCTAGAAGGGACACTACCTCAGGTCCTGGTGAAGAGACTGGATATTCTGAAGCAGGCCTTTGGCTTGGCTTAATGCAGGGTTGGGAGGTGGTGTCTCTTGTGGAAGAAGGATTAAGTAGAGGGAGGAGTCATTGTCATTAGGATACCCATACACAAAACTGAACATGACTGCTCACCTCACTGACTCACTATCTGAAGCATGATTAACCTGGAAGGGGAGGGGCAGGCAGATATTTGATTCAGTGGAGTGGGTACCAGAATTCCTTCCCTTTCCACCCCCACACCCTATTGATTACTCCTTTTCCAGAGGACCTGGAGGCCTAGAAATCCTGTCTGGTAAAGTCTGTCTTGGCCTGGTGAAACCCTTTTCATTTGGCCCCACAGAGTAGAACTTGTGGTTGAGAACAAGAGGTCTGGATGCTCTTTGACTCAGCAGGAACCTGGTAAACAGTGACTAAACAATGACTTCAGTGCCCAGAGGGGAGGCCTGTCATTAACTTGGCCTCTTTGAGAAACTCAAAGATGGATTAGGGTGCTATTGGATTGGCTTAGTGTAACTTTCATCAAGGAGAGCATGTCCAAGGATAGAATTGGTCAGGAATAGAATATGGATAGCATTATGAGAGATTATTTTTTTTTGTTCTATACTTTGTATATCATAAATAATTGGATAATGGGGAAAAAATCTCAATTGCCATATCTGTATTGGCCACATCGAAGCAACAGTTATTATTCCAGTCATGGTAAATTAATGTAGATCCCAATATAAACATTGTTTTACCCCCTTTTTATTTTTATATGAGGCATTTGGCTTGTACATTATGTTTGAAACATCAAACATCATGTGTAGTCATTTGAATATGAATACCACTTATGTTTTAATAATAATTGGCATTTTTAATATGTGTATGGCAGCACCACAGGTGTGTCATTTTAAATTATGGTATAGCATTTAAAGCGTGTAGTGACTAAAATAATTACTGTTGCTTTATGTGGCCTATATAGGATATACCAGTTTAGCAGATGTGGTCATTTAGCATACATAAAAAGGTTACCTTAATTTGCCTGTCAAAAACCATGGAGATCACAAGTCTCAAGTAGAATTAAAATTTCCTTAACATTGTCCATAAAGTCCTTTCTTATCTCCTCCTGTCTCCTTACACCACATCCTGCTCTTTTATACAGGGGTGGTGTTTCTACACAGTAAAGTTCCATCCATGAAAAGCCCCAACACATAGTGGGTCTGAATCCTGTCTAATCCTTTCCCCAGCCCTGTGGCCCAGAAGTGGGATATTGTCCAGGGAACAGCCTAGATAAGTGCCAGCTGTGACATGGTGCAAGAATTCTCTTTTCTTTTTGATATTCTTCTGTTATGCCATCCCAAGGAAGAAGTTTGCTCATTCTTGAGCCCCTCCTTGCAAGAGGTTGTGTTGTAACCACTTCCCATCCCCCTCTCTCCTGGGATGGATGTTGGTGATCCTAGAAGATACAGGATGAGGCTTGCCCCAGGAGTCTCCTGGCGTCCTCCACAGTGTGTTGACTCCAGAGGAGTTGGGTGCAGGGAGTCAGCCAGGGTGAGCAGCAAGGGAAGAAAGCAATGTAACTCACCCTGGGCAACAGCCTGTGAAGGGAACATCTCTTCCCTGTGCTGTAGTGTAGAGATTGGATGCTTCTAGGTCAGCAGCTTGTCAGGCCTAGTAAAGAAAGTATGTGAGGAGTCAATAGGAAGTGAGCACGAGGCGTGGCGTTTCAGGTTAAATAGGAAGAGCTTCTACACATAGAATTGGATTTTTAAAACAAGGATGGCTGTAGCTGAATCTCCTATTGTTTGTGTCCCACTCATCTGATCTCCCAGCTTGGTATAAGAGAAGTGGCTCTGGCTTCCATAAGTTGCCTTGCAGCTAGCTGTAGGAGGACCAACCATGCATAGCCATTTTTATATTTCCCATGTAAAATTTAACAGTGTTTTAACAAAGCTTTTCTTAAGATCAAAGAGTACCTGACTGAATAAGATTCCGTGCGTGGTCTGAGAATTTAATATTTGTTTCCTGTGGCTCCTTTTATTCCCTCCCCACAGTTCCAAGTAAGTGAAATATTGGGCCAAAGGGCCAAAGAATCCTGTTTAGGGAGGAATCTTGCCTTCCTCTCCAGCCACGCACTTTTCCCTTCTTGTAACTTTCCAGTCGTCATTTGGGGAATACTGTTGGTAATTCTGACACCTGGTGGTCGTTTAAAAAACTGCTCTCTGGAAGAGCTGAATGTTCACTTTTATTGTTTTTAGTTGTTTTAGTTTTCTGCTTCCAAATTCAATGTAAGACACATTTTATAAATTAGAGATTATTATTATTATTAATTAAATTGCTTATAAGTAAACAAATACATTCTATCATTCTATAGTATACATTTGGATAGAAAGAAATTTTAAATATTTTTAGTTGTAGATGGACACAATACCTTTGTTTAATTTATTTATTTTTATGTGGTGCTGAGGATTGAACCCAGTGCGAAGCAAGTGATCCACCACTGAACTACAACCTCAGCCCGTGGATAGAAAATTTTTAGATAGATAGAAACTATATATGGTGGTCTCTGGAGAGTGCAGCTAGGTGTGGAGGCAAGGAAAACTTATTTCACTTTGTACCTTGTAGTTCTCTCTGAAATATGTTTTAAGCAAAAATAATGTATTGTTCTAATAATTATAATTAAGTACCACACTTGACGAGGAGGCCTAGAAGTCTAGTATGTTCCTCTCCAAGCTCCTAGACTCTCCTTCCTTTATATCCAAGGACCTGTAGTATACTTGTGTATTTCAAGGGAGTGGAATGTGGCTGGAGTCACTCTGCTCATTCACTGATGGTGGCAGAGGGGGCCCAGAGCTGAGTTGGAATGATCTTTGGGGAGTAGTGTGGCCAGAGTGCCAACGCCCAGACAAGCTCCTTGGGTGGTCAGTAGCAAAGGCATCCATGCTCCTCTCTGTGTTGACTCCTCAGGATTGGGCTGCCTGCTCTGCAAAGGGCTCCCATCCCTCCAAGTCCTTGATGCCTCCCAGGTGTAAGGCCATCAGGAGCTAGTCTCACCAGGCCTGGCAAGGTAGATGCTTCTGGCTCTTGACACCAGGGTTAAAGGCGGATGTGGCCTGTGGTTGGCTGGCAGGAAAGCCATGTCTGATGAAAGCAACCATCCTTTGACTCCCCTGTGTGCTCTGTTTGATTCCAACAGTACTGGACAAACTTTCCACTACCATTTCCTTACCAATGATAATACTTTGATTTTGTTGAAAAATTACCACTTTTTTTCCCCCAGTACTGGGGGTTGAATCCAAGGTAGTTCTATCCCTGGGCTACATCCCTGTCCCTGAGACATTACCACTTTGTAAGTGTGTGCTCAGGGACAGCATGCCTTCTTCTTGTCCCCCCACCCCTAAATTCTCTGGCTCACTCCAGGTATCCCTCAAACACTGGAGAGTGAGAGGCTGAGTATACTCAGAGGAAGCTGAAGGTATTCTCAGGCAGAGCATTAATAGGGTCTCCCAGGACTTTTCTGGGGCCACAGTGAGGAGAGGCCCTGCCTGTGCTTGCAATGTTCTGGCTGGGGCCAGAACATAGGAGGGGTGCTCTTTTGTAGCAGTTTTTCAGGGAAAGAAAAATCTCAGCACCAGGCTCAATAATGGGGTCCTCATATCCACATTTCAGCTGCAGGAATCAGCTCTTTTCATGTTATGGGAAAGGGTCCCAGTTTCCATCATCTCTGACTCCAAACGGCCATGTTCTTGTTGAGGTGACCTACCTCTCCGTCTCTCACAGCCTGGCTTTTATCTTCCAGGATGATCAGGGCAGCTCCTTGCCTCCCTCCTACTATTCAGATCCAAGAGCTTTAGCAGATATCATGTGACCTTGAGGATGGAAGTCACATGCTAGAGGAGACAAGAAGGTTGAGATCCTGATGACTTCATAGACCTGCTAAAACAGTTCCTGACTGTTCACTCCTGGCCTTTATACAGTGAAGAGAATGAGTCCTTGCATGTAAACAACTGGGTTTTCTATTCCATGCAGCTGAATTTGATTAAAACAGATAATGTGACCCTTAGTGACATCCAAGTGTTCTTCTGTTCTCATTAATACTATGAAAAAAGGAGCAAATATTTCTTACTAAAGAATAGAAATAACATGATTTGAATCTCTGGTGAGGCATTTCTTCTGATAGAATTCTACACAGTATACAGTAGGTCTGTTTGTGCTATCTTTCTTAGAATTTTCGAATTTGAAGTCTTTTCCAGGGTGGGAGTAGGGTGAAGTTGGATTTTCATATAACTTCGGTTTATGAAAATAGTGTAATAAGAGGAAATAAGGACTCAGAGGGAAGAGTTGGATTCTCTGATTCCTTTTGTAAAATGCATATTTGGAGCTTGTGCAGAGCACTGATCCTGAGTTCAGAAAAAGCAGCTGGAGTAGGGGACCCTAGGTTCAGTTCCTCTGAGCATCCTGAATGGCAAGGCAGAGGGTGCCTGGAGAGTTAGTCATGTGACCCACACTTATTGTAGTCTTCTTTTCTTTCTTTCTTTTTTTTTTTGGTGGTATTGGGGATTGAACCCAGAGGCCCACTAACACTGAGCTACATCCTGAGCCCTTTTTGGGCTTAAATTTTTAAGAAGCATCTTGATAGTTTTGGCAAAGTGGTTATACCATTTTAAATTCCTATCAACTGTGTAGGATGGTTCCAGTTTCTCCACATCCTTGTCAATGCTTAGGATAATCAGTCTTCTTAATTTTAACCACTATAATAGGTTTGTAGTGAGACTTCAATTTTTATTTTCATAATGCATCTTGTGCATATTTGCCATATAAATATCATCTTCAATCAAGTATCCATATTGTATGGTGAAAAGATTTTTGTTAAA
Organism: Marmota marmota marmota; assembly: GCF_001458135.2. NCBI lineage: Eukaryota > Metazoa > Chordata > Mammalia > Rodentia > Sciuridae > Marmota > Marmota marmota. The sequence continues at coordinate 23,952,127 of NW_026000016.1, read as the reverse complement.
ATCCTTTGCCTACTTTTACAATTGAATTCTTCTTGATAGTTTTTGAATTATTTTTTGGTACTGGGGATTGAACTCAGGGACACTCGACCACTGAGCCATATATCCCTGCCCTTTTTATATTTTATTTTCAGGCAGCATCTGACTAAGTTGCGTAGGGCCTTGGTAAGTTGCTGAGGTTGACTTTGAACTTGCAGTCCTCCTGCCTTAACCTCCCAAGCCTGGGATTACAGGCTTGCACCACTGTACCAGGCTTGATAAGAATAAAAAATATATTTCATGTGTTAACTTCTTGAACATATATAATACAGTTATAATAACGATTTTTATGTCTTTGGCTATTAATTCTAACATCTGGGTCAGTTCTGGGACAGTTTTTCTTGATTGATCATTCTCATAAAGGGTCAGCTTCTTCTATTTCTTTGTATGCCTGGCAATCTTTGATTGGATGTTATACATTGTTAATTTCACCATGTTGAGTGCCAGATATTTTTATATTCCTATTAATACTTTTGAGATTTGTACTGGGATGAACTTAAGTTTATTGGAAACAGTCTTTTGTTATATACCCATCCTTGGTTCATAAGCTTTGTATGAAGCCACTCTCAGCTTCTCCATATTGGGCCAGGCTAGTGCATCTTTAAGATAGTGGCTTTTCTTTATCATTCAGAACCCCTCAGTTTGAGCAAGAATGCTCTTAGGTTGTAACAGGAGGATCTTTCTCTTTTTTTCCTTGAGCCTTCTTGGAATCTTATAGCTACTGATCAACAGCAGAAAAGAAGCTCCTTCATAGATGATTTATTTAAAAATTATTTTTCTTTGTATTTAGGCATTACCCTTATTCCATCCCAGGTAGACTACCATATTTCATTTTATTTCTCTTTTTCCTCTTCTTTCTTTTCAAACTTTTAATGAAAACATGGGTGGGGATGGTGGTAAGGATTGAATCTAGGAGCACTTTACCACTGAGTCACACCCCCAGTCCTTTTTATTTCTTATTTCTAGGCAGGGTTTTGCTCAGGCTAGTCTTGAACTTGAAATCCTCCTGCTTCAGCCTCCTGAGTTGCTGATTATAAGTATGACACCATGACTAGCTATTATGGAAAGTTTTAAGTGTGCAAAAAATAGACTGGTAAGATGAACTCCCACATACCTGTCAACAGTCATCAACTTGTGAAGCTGCATTTTTATGATGCTTCTGTTTTGCAAACATTAGAGACTTGTTTTCAGGTTACATCAAGGATCATGCTGTAGGAAATGCACAGTCCTTTTTGGTTTGTGGGCACTTTATTGTCTAGGTCAGACTCCATACAATCCAAAAACCAAGTTTCGCCAGTGTTTTTCAGGGGTTACCACAAGCATCTCAAATATTCTGTTACTTTATGTTTTATATATAGTCCTTAAGTTTCACTCTGTAGAGCCAGTTTTCACTCTTTGCTTTGTTAATAGTTCCTGTTTGATTTGGGCCGTGTCTTATCATTCCTCTGAGTTTATATTCCTTGAATGCAGTTCCCAAGTTTTCTGTGTGTGTGTGTGTATTATATATAACATATATATTACACATTTAATATATATATCTGTATGTATACATATGAATATACATACCAACCTAGAGTACTCTATATATCAACTATGCTTAAAAGCAAACTAGTGGGCTGGGGTTGTGGCTCAGTGGTAGAAAGCTTGCCTAGCACGTGAGAGGCCCTGGGTTCAATCCTCAGCACCACATAAAAATAAATAAATAAAATAAAGGTATTATGTCCAACTACAACTAAAAAATAAATATATATTTTTTTAAAAAAAAGCAAACTAGCATAATGTAGTGAGAGGCAATTGATAGAATCATGGAACTACTACTTACTAGTTGGTATAGCTTTTAAAGGTTGCTAAAACTCCCTGAGATTCAGTATCATTATCTGTAAATTGAATAACACCCACCTTCAGGATGATTGTTAGGATTAGAAATAATGTAACTGAAGTGCTTATTCTGGAGCCTGATGCACAGTAGTAACTCAATAAATGATAGCTATTATGATTATGACAGATGTAGCCCTGCTGTGGAATGGAAAGCAAAGAGTATTATCCCCAGTTTGACTGACTAAACAGGCACCAGAGAGACTCCAGTACTGACTGAAGTCACTTAAAGAGCCAGTGACAGATTCAGAACCAAATTCACAAGTGCCACTTCCCGGACTCGGAGGCTCCTGTAAACATACCAAAATCTAATTTTTGCTTATATCTTTATAAGTGAATTCTGTTTTATGACAGAAACAAGACATTCGTATAAGCTCATTTCAGGGGGATTTACTAAAATTTATGGTTTCGGGCATCTAGTTTCAGGCTTTGTGTCTGAAAACGTCCTCACACCTACAGTAATACCTGCAATGAGCCTGTCAGACCAGCACACCTCTGTTGGGTGTTGTGTTGGGTTTATTTGTAGACAGATAGGTTTTCAGAATCACAGACTATTAGTAGATAGTTTACAAAGACAGAATGAGGGCATCCTTTAAGGGTTCACACACAGAGGTGGTTTCTCTCTCTCTCTCTGTCATACACAGAGCCCTTTTGATCTTACACTCCCTAGGTTCTGAAGTTTGCACATCTCTATGTATTCTTCCCAAAGTGGAGAAATAGTCTTTCTTTGCTTTTCCTCATATTTTACTGACATAAAAATGTGCCATTGTTTGTGATCTGTAGATGTCTGGAAGATGCAAGTTCTACCTAGAAGACAAAAGTAACTTCAAACAAAAGTAGTGACAGTTGTATAGAACAGTCTTCCCCTTCTGTCCTGAACACAGTTGGGTGAGAAAAGTGCTATTTGAAGGGGGCTCTAGGAAGATATACTTGTAATGGGGACCTACTCATAGAAAATCTCTTCTTGCTCTGGATTCACAGTTTATATTCTCCTTTCAGCAGTGATCACTGTAAGCAGTTTAAGTCAAATAATGAGGAATTTCCTAGGAAAGAATGAAAAATAGAGACTATTGGAAATACTTATCTTCTTAAACAAACAAAACCCAGTAACTCTTCTAAATTTTTTTTTTCAAAATCCTGTTCATTTATTAAGTGTATCTTTGTGTCTCTACCACCATCTGTAGTGCTTTAACGTATTAGGTATTCAATAAATAATGATTTTTGGTGCTAAATGTATGGTAGATATTAGTTGAGAGTCTACTGTGTGGCCCAATTTTGTTAGGTGGTATGTGGGTTCCTAAAGATGTATAAGGTTTAAGTCAGGATTACTGGTCTTCCTTGAGTTTACAGTGTAGATGGGGACAGAGCAATTTTCAGAAATATTTGGCCATTATGTCCTTAAATATTTTGGCTGCCTCAATATATGGAGATTCCAATTGTACTTAGGTTAAATCTTTTTATTAAGTACTACATCCCTAAAGCACTATTATTTTTTTCCTTTCTGCTCTTCAGCTAGGTTAATTAATTTATTAATCTGTCTTCAATTCACTGACTTTTTTCTTCTGCTGCCTTTTTTATTCTGTCAGGTTCAGCTAGTAATTTTAAAATCTCAGATGTGTACTTTTCAGTTTTAGAATTCCTTCCTTCCTTGCTTTCTCTTTCTATACTGGGGATTGAACCCAGGGCTTCATATGTGCTAGGCAAGCACTCTACCACTGAGCTATATATCCCCAGCCCTTCTTAGTTTTTGTTCTGAGACAGAGACTTGCTAAGTTGCCCGGGACCACAAACTTGTCCTGCTTTAGCCTCTGGAGTAGCTGGGTTTGCAAGTATGCACCACTGTGCCCTTCAGTTTTAGGATTTCTTCTTAGTTCTTTTTTATGGTTTCTACTTACCTACTGACATTATTTTTTCATTTATTACAAGTATTTTTTTTACTTGAATGTCATTGACCTTAGTTTATAAAAATTGTTTTATAACCCTTGTCTGCAAATTCAGTATATGAATCATTTATAACCCTTCTCTACACATTTTAGTATATGAATCATATGATCTTCATTGATTTTATTTTTTTCTTGATATGGGTATATCTTCCCGTTTCTTTGAATGTTGAATAATTTTGATTTGTATCTTGGGCATTATGAATAATATGTTATTGAGATTCTGAATTCTTCATGTTTCTCTGGAGAGTATTTTTCTTTTTTTAATGTTAGGAGGTTATCTTGGTTGAATTCAAAAGAAAATTTTGTTTTCCTTGCTGTGTATAGTAGCTTACATTTCTGCTCAGTTGTTTTAGTCTTTACTGGATTGCTTGAAGTTTGCCTCATGTATGTGTGGTTCTGACTTTAGCCACACATTTGGTTAGAATTTTATACAAGGTTTGTGCTTCTCCTCTTTAGCTTTCTTGGGTCTTCCCCTGGGTTTTCCAGCAGCTGCATTTCCCTCAAACTCTATCTTCTGTTTATTCAGTCAGTAAGACTTTGGGTTTTCTTTCTGACTTTAAACTGCCCTGCATAGTATAATTTAGGGCCACCCCTCAGGATAAAAGCTATGAAAAGTGTGAAACTCCCTCAGGGCCTTTCCTTTCTTCCAAATATTACTTTCAGTATCTGCATGCTTCTGGTTGTTCTCCTGCATCTTCAAATAGTTATTTTTATATTTTGTCCAGGGTTTGTAGTTGTTATTTGTGAGAGGCTTGGTCTAATAGGAACTACATGGCCATGATTTGGAACAGAATCTAGATATGTGTTAATCCATTTGTGCTGCTGTAACATGGCACTAGAGACCATATAGCTTATAAACAGCCAACATCTATTTCTCACAGTCCTGGAGACTGGAAAGACCAAGGTCAAGGTGCCAGCAGATTTGATGCTTGGCGATGGCTTTCTTCCTTAGAAATAGTGTCTTCTTGCTGTGTCCTCACATGGTGGAAGGGGCAAGGCAGTTCTCTGGGAACTCTTTCACAAGAGTCCTAATTCCATTTATAAGGACTCCACTCTCATGACCTCACTACCTTCCCAAAGCTCCACCACTTAATATCATCACACTGGGGACTAGGTTTCAGTATGTATTTTAGAGGGATACTGACATTCAGACCATAACCATAAGTATGTAGGACCAAAAATAAAAAAATTGGGACAAATAGGTTGCATGATAGGAAGACTCAGAGACAAGAACATTTAGAAAAGAAAATAACTTCATTTGTAGAGAGGTTTGCCAAGGAGTTCTATGCTTGAGAAAGACAGATTCACCTAATGAAAAAAATGAAGTAGTTATATAAAGGAAAAAAAAATTACTAAATAAGTGGTTTAATGTTCGTTCGTTTGTGGTAGAAAAACAAAAATTTTCTTGATGATTTTAATATTTATAAATTATGTATTGTCAGATATTAGCATTCTTGAGATTGGGGTTTGTTAGGGTCATTATCCTACAGGAACCAAAGTTTCATATGCTGGGGACTAGAAATATACAAAATCCTGTTTTTTTTTTTTTGTACTGGGGATTGAACCCAAGGGCATTTAACCACAGAGCCACCTCTCCAACCCTTTTTTATATTTTATTTACAGACAGGGTCTCACTAAGTTGCTTAGGGCCTTGCTAAGTTGCTGAGGCTGGCTTTGATTCTCCTGCTTCAGCCTCCCTAGCTGCTGGGATTACAGGTGTAAGCCACTGCACTTGCATAATCCTGGTTTTTATGGTTTATTTTGTCCATGGGTATAAAGTGGTCCCCTGTGCTCCACTGTGGGATGGATGAGGTTCAGCAGATTATTAGTTATGTTTTCAGTTTCTCTTTATGGTCAGTCCTCCTCTATCATGCAGATTTGACTGCATATATTTTGATATTTTTCTGACTGAATATAACTTGCTTGAGATTTTGTTTATTTAATTGGTTACATAGTGTATAAGAGATATCAATACACAAAAACATCTTTGTTAGAGATTAATAAAACAAGAGCCTTCCAGTTGGAGACTTGACTTGTAAATCCTCTACAGTTATAATTTACTTTTATGTATTGGAATTGTTTTATGAACCTTATTAGCTCAACTTTTGAGCTAAAGAACAAGAAACATTGCATTTGCTTCTGTGAGGTTTTGTCTGTAGTACCTACCACTATAAGTGTATCCTGTTTGTTGAAGACCCCCAACTTTGTTCCTGACTTGCTAGGAAATTCTTTGCCACTTATAAAGCTGATATTCTCTGTAAGCCACAGGACAGGTTCCAGAGCAATGTTCTCGGAGTGGCATGCTGGAACTGATTCATGATGGCTTGAAAGCTCCAATTGTTAAATTTGCAGGATTTGTAAGCTGCTTGTTAAATATGGTCATTATTAGAAATTCAATTTTATAACTTATGATTAAATAAATTGTATTTAAAACAACGGGCGGTGAATACTCAAAACCTATCCTTTACCAAACGTTGTACTTTTATTTTATTTTATTTTATTTTACTTTTACTATTCTTTTGAGGTTATTTATATCTACTGTATTTTTGTGGTATGAAAACTTCATAATGATGTGTGATTGTACATCTTTTCCCAACTCTACTTACAGTCAACTCACGTTGAAACTGGCCGTGATGTATGTGTTTACACCATACAAATTGGCAAATGGTAGAAAGCAATGCTTTTGTTTTCTTTGCAGAGCCAGTTAAACACTTGCCAATTCATTACTGTTTTTAGGCATCCCACACCTGCAAAGCACTGTTCTTGCTCCCTCAGAGTGATCATATTCAATTAAATGAGGTTTGTGTCTTGGTTATTGTTGCAAATTTGATTTATCCAGTTCAGTCTTATAGTAAGGAGGGTGGAGTTTTATTGAGCCTAAGTAAATAGCTACATGATCATGAAAGATAAAACAATTACGTAAAAGGACTTTGAATGATATTTGATCATTTTTACCATTGTTTTTGGTAGTTTGTAGTCCTTTTTATTCTACAAAAAATATTTTAAAGTTTTTCTTTTAATTTTCTAGTTTGAAATATATACCAATAATTTTCATAAGAAGTTTCCCCTAACTGAAATTCTGAGAAAGGATGATGGAATAATATATCATTTAGAGATTGTTTCATTCCCATTTGTACAAGCAAGTCCTGTTAAATTGATGGTTAGCAATAAAGAAGAAAGAAAAGATTTTTCATCATATACCTACTGAACAGAGAACATTAACCACAATTAAATCAGTTCATTTATCCCAGGAAATTAATTTTTATTTTGCTGGTCTTGTGTAAGAAGTCTGTGTTCATGAAATCGTGTTCCTGTGCTAGGAGTCCTGGGGTCCTTAGTTCCCCATACAGACTGGCAAGTGTCTGTGGTAGTGACAGCAGCCCCTTCTGGCAAACCTGCACTAAGTCTGTTCACTGAAATATCAACAGTTATGGGTGCCTACTACAGATTTTATTACATCTCTTTTTGAGGTTTCTTTTAAAAAGTTTCTATTTCTTTTCTGAGTTTATAGCAGAGGCCTTTAGTCAAGCATAAGGAAAAGCAGAGCCCATCTGTTGATGGTAAACTGAATGGTTTTGGCTACTTTGTTTTAATAACGAACAATATGGGAATGGAGGAGAGTGAGTCATCTAATCAGTGTAATAAGAATTTCATCAATGATTTCCCTGGAGAGTAAGGGCATTGACTCCAGGCTCTTTAATCATACCTTAAAATCTTGTTTTATTTGTCACCAAATGACAAGGATATTTTTTGCTTAGAAACAAAAATCTTCCTTGTTTCCTTTTTTTATTATTTTTTAAAAAGGAATCAATTTTTTGAAAGTTATTTGGTTAGTCTTGGTGCATAAATTTGATATGGTGGGTAATAAAGAGGTTGTTGGGTAGGTGACTGATTTATGTAATAGACACGCAGAAGCATTTTATTTACAGAACATAAAGGAGGTTTGCAAGCCATTTTTTGACTTTAAAATTTGTACTTATGGGCTGGGGTTGTAGCTCAGTGGTACAGCACTTGACTAGCATGTGTGAGGCATTGGGTTTGATTCTCAGCACCACTAAATAAATTAATAAATAAAATAAAGATTCATCCACAGAGGTGGGGTTGTGGCTCAGTGGTAGAGTGCTCGCCTAGCACGTGCAAGGCCCTGGGTTTGATCCCCAGCACCACATAAAAATAAATAAATAAAAATAAAGGTATTGTGTACAACTAAAAGAAAGAAATATTTTTAAAAATCCATCAACAATTTAAAAAATATTAAAAAAAAAGTTGTTCTTAGGAAACCAAAAGTTCAAGGAAACCAGGGCAGTGCATATTGTGTATATGTGTATGTATGTGTGTGTGTGTGTGTGTGTGTATCTTGAGGTGGGATAGGGAGAGTTGGGATGCTTCTTTACATGTACTTTCAGTACTTGAAGGAAAGAGATATGATTGCTGTTAGGAAAAACAATGAAAAGTAAACAACAGGGAGTGGTGGAGAGAAGAGTGATGGTTTCCAGTGCAGAACATAGCACGATGGTGAGAGATTTCTTTTTTAGCTTGTGCAACAAACCATCTATGCACAAAAATGACTTCAGGATTTGTACCCAGACAGAAGTCCTTTTCTAGTTTACCAGGACTTTTCTTCTTCACATCTTAATTTTGGTTGATTTTAGGGTTGTTCTATTTGTTAGTATTTAAAATTTACTTAAATGGGAAATAATAAAGGCTTTAAATTCTTTGAAATACAGTTTTGGACCAACTTCAGTGAAGTTCAGCGTACAAAGACTCAGACTGAGGGCATATTTTAATAATTGTCCAACTTTTAAAATAAGAATTTATTCCAGAATTCTTTTTTTTTTTTAATATTTATTTTTTAGTTTTCGGCAGATACAACATCTTTGTATGTGGTATTGAGGATCGAACCCCGGTCGCATGCATGCCAGGCGAGCGCGCTACCGCTTGAGCCACATCCCCAGCCCCAGAATTCTTTTAATTTACATTTTTTAGTTTTAAAGATTAAGATAGAATATAACATTCTATAAAGTTTGAAATGTAGGATGAGAAATAAATTATTCTATTACTGTAGTGTAACTTTTGTGATTTTTATTAAAATCTATTTTAAAATCTTATATACATGCCTATGTTATTTGAAAATTTTAACCACAATTATGTACAATTTTGATTATGATTTTTTCCTCTTCATATCAAGCCATAAGCATTTTTCATGTTGCCATATCTTTGTAGTCATTCTTTTCTATATTTGCTTAATGCAGAATTCCTTTAAAGCTCTCTAAGTGCTTTTCAAATATGGTACTGTTAACAAAAATCAAAATGCACACAAGTTTTCAGGAACACATCTATTGTGTTAAGTGAGAAAGAGCCACAAAGAGGTTGAAAGTAAGCCAGATCATCCCTTTGTTAGGGAGTGATAAGGTGTAAACATGGGCTAGAAAACAGGAAAGCAGTCAACCTTAGTTTCTCCATCAGGTGTCCAGACAAGATGCAAGGAATATCACAAGTGATTTGTTTCAGTTATAGTAAAAATATTGGAATTTTGGGTTTGATCCTGAGGACCACATAAAAATAAATAAATAAAAATAAAGGTATGTGTACAACTAAAAGAAAGAAATATTTTTAAAAATCCATCAACAATTTAAAAAAATATTTAAAAAAGTTGTTCTTTGATGGTAAACTGGAGATAATTCAAGTCACTCTCATTCACTGGTATTCCTGTGTGCTTTCAGGAGCTCAGTAACAAAGGTAGGACTAAAACGGGGTGTGTAGGTTAGAGGTGAGGAGATCAGGGAGGGGAGAATACAGTTCTTTCCTCTTCTCCTGTGCTGTGAGGAATCACAAGATTTCCTTTCAATCTGCAGAGGTCAGGCTTGGGTACCCTCATTAACAATACTTTGTGCTTATCTCTGCCACAGAACCAATAGGGTATGTAAGTTTCCTATAGCACTGCAGCATTTTAACAAACTTGAACATATTGATCTGTTGAGAAAGGACAATACAAGAACAGATGTGGTTCTTTAAATGAACTGTAAAATCAGTAATTATGTATTTCAGTCTTTTCATCATAAAAGCCACCAAGGTTGATTTTTAAATATGTTTTATCATAGGTGTCAGGTAAAAAGCTGTGGTAATATCATTTCTGAATGTTCTATTGGCTATTTTGTTGTTTCACATCCCTTATTGACAAATCAACCCAAGAACCTTGAAATTTAAATCTTGTATCATTTTCATACAGAATTTCAAAAATCACCAAGACCCTCAAAGTATTATCTAGTCCAAGTGATTAAAATTCACTGATTGTGTTCACATCTTCCTTAGCATGCCAAGTCCTCCCAATTTATTCCGGTGTCCTACTAACGTAGGACTGATGTAATCCAATGTTATGTACTTGGATTCTCCTTTAGTCTATGTCTTGAAAGCAAGGAGAGAGACTGATAGAGTAGACCAAGGGGAGTAATGTTTTATCAAGCTCATTCATTACCTGACAATCCCTATTCTTGAATCCATGTTCCTGCTAGATCTTTGCTTGTGGTGGAAGCAATGCGGTGACCAGCTTGATGGTTTGAAATACTGGTTTCTGCAGTTTTACTCCTGTGATTCATCTAGGTCTTTGTTTTGTTTTATTTATGTATGTATTGTTTTATAAGACACAAAGTCTCACTATATTGCCCAGGCTGACTTCAAACACCTGGGCTCAAGTGATCTTCCTGCCTCAGCCTCCCTGGTAACTGCAGGCATGTGCCACCATGCTTGGATTTGGGGCTTTTTGTTTTTATTTGCAGCTACTTTATGCTAGAGAACTGTGGTGAGCCGTTCTAATAGACCGTGGCCGCCATTAGAAGATGGCACCGGCTTCCACTGTGGCCTGTGATAAACAACTCCTAATATGGAGAATTGGCACGCAATCCCTTACCACCCTATGAGGAAGGTCCACGTGGCAGCTTAAGATTGGTATGCTGGAGGCTTTATTAGGCTGTGCTTGGGCGCTCGGCGACGGGTCACTAGAAGATGATACATGAATCAAGGCCTGAATAAACTGCTGAAGGAAGAATCCTGTGTCGTGTTTTCCCTTGCCGGGGAGGGGTCGCGGCAGAGAACCCTTAAGGATTCTGTTCTAATCAAAATTGAATTCCATCTTCCATTGACTGCAATAACAGATGGCACAGGCTGGAGCCCTGTGTGAAGAGTATTTCTGAGCCCTCAGGTACACTCTGTATTGGTTCTCAACTGGATTCATGCTACCATTCTCTGGATGTTTATCACACAAAGTCAGATTGTTACACTAACCTCTTTCAGAGTTTTTTTTTTTTTTTGTGTGTGTGTGTGTGTGTGTGTTATTGTGTTAGTCAGCTTTCCACAACTATGACAAAATATCTGTGATAAACAACTGAAAAGGAGGAAAGATTTATTTTGGCTTGTGGTTTTAGACATTTCAGTCCATGGTCAGCTGACTCCATTGATTTTGGGCCTATGATGAAACAGAACATCATGACAGGGAGCACTTGGTGGATCAAAGTTGCTCACCTCCTGAAAGTTGGGAAGCAAAAGAGAGAAGGGGCTGGAGACCCGTAGTCTTCTTTAATGGCACACCCCCAGTGACCTGCCTTACTCCCACTAGGACCTATCTCCTAAAGGTTCCAGTACCTCCCAACAGTGCTAGGCTAGTGTGCTGTGGGAGCTGCCTTGAGTTTTCAGCCCACTCTGACTTTTTTTTTTATTACAAGGTCAATGTCAGGGGCCTCTATCCTTAATTAAAACCTGACTTATTTTTCTTTCTGGAAAAAAAATCAGAATTTATTTGCTCATCAAATAATTATTGCCCTGCTAGATATCAACTAGTGTTGGAGATACAAAGGTGAGCCGAAATAGATAGGGTCTCTGCCCTGATGGAGTTGTAGTCTAGTTGGGTGTAGACATTAATGAAGTAATCGCACTATATATGCAAAAGTACAGCAGGGATGTTCCAAAAAAGCCGTGTGTGATGCATCTGGGAAAGCACAGAAGAGGCATATTCTGTTCCAAGGGGTCCTTTCCAGGGGAGTGATACGGTGCTGAGGTCCCAGGAGCAGAGAGATGTTAGCCGGGTGAAGAGCAACTGGAATTGAGTGTGGAGGTGGGAGAAACGGGCAGTGGCAGCATTCCATGTGCAATCTCTCTGGGCAAGAGGAGCAGAGAGAGTTACAGGAAACAAAAGGATGAAAAGATGATGAATTTGAAGGACAAAGACAGAATGGGAGGTACAGGGAGAAAGGAGCAGACCCTGAAGAGAAGAATGGAGAACTTTAGTTTACATTTGGTCAAATTCAAGATGTTTATGATATCCGTGGGGAGACAGAACACCTAAGCAGTAAGATAGGCTTTTTTCATGCACAGTGGAACAAAATGTGGGAAATGAAAAATATTTGAGATCTCATATAATTCCAGAGACTCAGCCCCTTGTCTTTCTAGCTGCAGGGATTTATTTCTGATCTTCCTGGCCAACACAGTGGCTACCAAACAACTACCTGCCTTTCTTGGCACTTCAGAACTTCTGGTTCCTGAGGACTGCTAATTATTCCTCCTCTCATATGTCTTTTGGTTTCTATCATCTACCATCTACCTGAGAAGGAAGGTCTGATCAAGTCCTTTCAGCCCTCTTGAGCCTCTGGGGAGTACTTTCAAGTCTGAGCACTTCATGTATTGCTGGATGTTTTGAGGTCACATGTTTAGCCACAGGCCATTCAGCTCTGATAGGGCACACATAAACATGGTGACTTATATGTTAGAAATTATTCAGAGTGATCATGGGTATGCTCTGTCTTAATCTATTATGTGCGGCTGTAACAGAACACTTGAAGCTTGGTGCTTTATAAAGAAAAGAGGTTTAATTAGCTCACATTTTGAAGGTAGAAAGTCTAAGATTAGTGACTCCATCTGTTTGGCTTCTGGTGAGGAACTTCTGTCATATCATGGTGAGGGTGCATGCAAGAGAGAGAGAGAATAGTCTCATGGTGAGACAGGAAGCAAGAGGAATTCAGGGGCCAGGCTTGCTTTTTTTAATAACAGCTCACTCTCATGTGAACTTAGGGCAGTACTACAAGTACTACATTAATCCCTCTGGGTGCAGCACCTCCAGTGATCCACCAACCTTCCATTAAGTCCCACCTCTTAAAGGATCTATCAGCTTTCAGTACCTCCACACTGGGAACTAAACTTCCAGCATGTGAACCTTTGGGGGAAAACCATATCTAAACCATGGTAGTCCCATCCTTTAAAGAATGCACAGTGTATTTGTGGAAGCAGTATGACAGATGTTGCAGTACAGGTAGTTACAAGATATATTGGCGGAGGAAATACCATAAATCTTTGTGAAAGCAGACATATTATATTATAAATACATTGTAATGAATACAGTACCTTAACTGACACTCATTTATTTAGCTGTATCTCAAATACCCAAAAACTCTAGGAATCCCCAAGGGAATTGCCAACAAATGTTCACATGAGTGTTCTTAGCAGGACTCACAATAGTCAAAAGGTAGAAGCAACCCAAGGTCCATAGTACTGCTAATAGATACAGGGTTTATCTCTGGCATAATGGGAATATTCTGGAATTAGTGGTGATGGTTGCACAATATAGCAAATGTACTAAAAACCACTTTAAAATGGTGAATTTTATGTTATGTGAATTCTCAATTTTTACAAGGCCTAGGAATTAATTAATTATGCTGTGATGTAATATGGTATTTTAAGTTAGAAAAACTGGGTCAAATTTACAATGAGAGTCATCTTTAACCCTCCATGTGTAGAATCAGGAGAAGCCATATTTTCTAGGTTGTTGTGAAGGTTAAATGAGATAATGCGTAAGGCTTAGCAGTAAAGACATTGGAATAGAAGCTGGGCATGGTGGCACAAGCCTATAATCCCAGCAGTTCAGGAGGCTGAAACAGGAGAATCGTGAGTTCAACGCCAGCCTCAGTAATGCAAGGTGCTAAGCAACTCAGTGAGACCCTGTTTCTAAATAAAATTTTAAAAAAAGGACTAGGGATGTGCTTCAGTAGTCAAATGCCTCGGAGTTCAATCCCTGGTCCGCCCCCCCCACCCCTCCCCAGCAAAAAAAAAGACATTGGAATAATCTTTCTTGTAATAATTATGACATGGTTTAGAACCCTTTTGTAATTATTGATGCATCTATAAAGTAGCTCTTATGTATGTTGTTTTTGTCAAAGCCCACCAAGAAGTTCTTGGAATTGGGAAAAATCCTTAACTAGAGTTGGCAAAAAGGTGAAGGATTTTCCTAGGATCCATTCTGCAGTCATGCCTGATCCTGGGCAAAACTGAGAAGTTGTGGGAACATTTATTTCTTTCCTACCTCTTTTTTTTTTTTTTTTCCTGTTCTGGTAGTCTTTGGGGCTATTGTTTTAGCACCTCTTCCTTCTGCTTCTCTCAAGTGATTAATATTTTCCCAAATGAATTCACATTAGTCATTCTTTTTTTTTTATTTTTTATTGTTGGGTGTTCAAAACATTACAAATTTCTTGACATATCATATTCCACACTTTGATTCAAGTGGGTTATGAACTCCCACCTTCACCCCATACACAGATTGCAGAATCACATCAGTTACACATCCATTGATTTACATAGTGCCATACTAGTGTCTGTTGTGCTCCGCTGCCTTTTCACATTAGTCATTCATAGGGTTTGAGTGGCCCTTTTAAACTATATTTGTATCTTACAGGAAGACTAGAAAAAACAGAGGGAGGAATCTTCAGGCCCTATCAAAAAGCAGGGTGGGGAGAGAGTAAGTTACCCTGTAGTAGTGCACTTTCCTGGGCATCTCCAAGGTCACCGAGATTCAAGGCCTCCCTAGCTAGACTGTGCTCACTGCTGGTGCTGATTCCTTATGAGAAAACCAGGACAGTGACATCCTCGCTCTCCCAGGCTTAGGCTATCTTGGAAGTCAGGGCACCTCCAGCAAAGGGAGCAGTGGTGGTGGTGGAAAGTGGTGATGGTGGTGTTGGTGGCAGGGAGTCATTAGAAACACTAATGAATCACCGCTGGGTCTGGTTCTCTTCTCTGACTCAGCTCGAAACTTCTTTCAGTTAACAGGAAGCCAGTAACCAGTGAAGTCAAAAGCACATATGAAACTCTCTGGATTGGAAACCACTGGGTGTGTCTTAAGCTACTATTTCTAAAATAAGAAGGGGAACCACTGGACAGATACTTCCCTGTCATTTTCGATGCGGAGAGACTAGGTTGATAGAAGGTGATTGTGAGCTGGAGCTCTTGTTTCTTAGGAAACTAAAAGACTGTACAGGAGTTTACAAAAACAGGAACCTGGCAAAGAAAGCTATTGGAATTATGTAAATGAAACAGGCGATTTGGAATGCAGGTGGGAGTCCACCTGTGGGAAAGACTAGGGAATGAGTCAGAATGGGAATAGCTATAGTACAGAGAAGATGTGGGGTGTTGTGTGTGTGTGTGTGTGTGTGTGTGAAATCTTTGCTGCCCTGGCATTATCAACCCAAGGGAATGCTGAAACAGTATGCCGCAAGGGCAGAAGGAAGGCAGTGAGAGAAAACAAGATGCTTATATTGTTCTGGCGTGGGGCTGGGGGATTTTATATCTTCTGGCAGATCTAAGGGATGGAGTGTGTGAGCTCTAGAGGTCCCTGACTGCCCACAGGTTTTAAAAGGCTATTGCCACTGGCAGCTGCTGAGAGGCTGGGAACTCACGCAATGACTGGCACCCCACCAGGAAAAGGTACTGGGACACCATGATTTAACCAACCTTCACAAACTTTTAGAAGTGGAGACACTTTTTATAGCTTGTGGTTTTGTAGTGTATTCTCCCATCCTTTAAAAGTGTTGTTAAAATAACATACATTAAAATTGTCTTTGTCCTAAAGTTTAAAATGAGTCAGGTGCTATGGTGAACACCTCTAATCCCAGCTACTCAGGAAGCTGAGGCAAGAAGATCACAAGTTTGAAGTCAACTTAGTGAGACCCTGACTCAAAATAAAAAAATAAAAAGGGCTGGGGAATGTAGCTCAGTGTTGGGATAGCCCTGAGTTCAATCTCTGGTATGGCAAAAAATAAAAAAATTTAAAAAATTAAAAATTCCTGTCCTTTGATATGTCTAAGACATTTGGTAGCCTTCTGAGGTTCTGCAGTATTAGGATTTGGACTCCGCTGTGTACTGTAAACTCTTAGGGGCAAAGGGAAGGCCTTGGTACTGATAAGTAGTTGCCAGAGGAGTAGCTCTGCCTGCTTATTCCAGGCTATGTTGACATGTGGGGTTATTTGATAAAATGACCTTTCCCCAAACACACTGCTAATCAAAAAAAAAAAAAAAAAAAATCCTCTTCCCTCCAGTCTATCATTCATTCTGCTTTCAGAGTTAATTTCCTAAAACATGTTCAAACATGCTATCCCTTTCTCAACAATTTCCAGTGGGACTTCCCACTGTCTACATAAAGTCCAGTGCCTTAGCATGGGGCAAAGAGAACCTTTCATGATTTAACCCTCTAATCCCTTGCCAGTTTCAACATCTTTTACATCTCTCCACAACTCCCGCTATACCTGATTTTGGGTCATTTTATAAATATGAAGAAATTGGAAAGCAGAGTTCTTACTGGCTTATATAATTCAGGGATTTATTTATTCCTAGATTAAAGAAAGTTCAGGGCTAGAGTTGTGGCTCAGTGAAAAGAGTGCTTGCCTAGCATGCGTGAGGCACTGAGTTCAATTCCAGGTACCACATAAAAGTAAACAAATAAAATAAAGGTATTGTGTCCATCTACAACTAAAAAAAAAAGTCCAGTGTCAGGTGGGCTTTAGGCAAAGCTTAATCTAGCAGCTGAAAATTTCCCGAAGGACCCATTTTTTCTTTTCTGATTCACATAGTCCCAAAATGGTTGCAATGCAGCTCTTGGGCTTTGCACTACTTTTTTGTGCCTCTAAAGAAAAAAATGACTTTCCTTAGCATTCCTTACTGATCTTTAGTGTGATTACATGTATGTGTGTCTACCCCTGCATCAACAATCCCCATGGTCGTTGTGAAAGGAGGTGCTGACTGGTGGCCTGCTGCAAGCTTTCCCTTTACCTTAGGTTTCACCAGAACTGAATAGACACCTAAATGGACACTGGGGTTGACAGCAAAGAGGAAGGAGGGCTGGGACCTGGGAAAGCATCTAGTATTTGTTCACTCCATGCGCTGCAACTTCACATTTCCTCCTCCTACTTCTGGGGATGTACCACCTGCTTCCGCTGATCACAATCCTACACAGGCTTCAAAGCTTAGTTCCTGGGCTACTTTTACTGCTAATACCTCTTCTGTTCTTCTGGTAGTATTAATCCTCCTTCCATCTCTCTACTCCCTAAAGCACACCAAGATTCTTTCTCATGTGTTGCTAAACATTATAATTCTGCTAAACATTATCCCTGGTTGTTCATATGTTTACCTCCTCCATTGAACAGAAAAACTCTTTGAGGTAGGGGAATTCATACTTTGTTTATTGTAGGGCCTTGAGAGTATTGCATAAATGGTCATGAGTAATCATTATTGAGAGTTTACTGTGTGAAAGGCACTTTGTTAAAAATTTCTCTCAAGGGCTGGGAATGTGGCTCAGTGGTGGAGCACTTGCCTAGCATGTGATACCTTCAGTTCCATCCCCAGCATTGAAAAAAACAAAAAACAAAACACCAGTTCCTACATAATTTTATTTTATCTCTTTTAATCTTGGCAAGAGCACTATAAGGTAGATATTATGATTACATCCAATTTTCAGATGAGGGAACCTGGAGTTTGGAGTGATGTGACTTGCCCAAAGTCACATAGATAGCAGATGTAGCATGGAGGCTTGAACCTAGGTTTTTTTTTTTTTTTAACTCCAAAGTTCATATTCTTAAATATTATAATGTTTAATCCAGAGCCTTTTCTGTGATCACATACTCTTCTGGGAATTGAGTCCCTGTTTGAGGTGATTCTCTACACAAGAGATTGGAGGAAGTGTGGGGACTTTGGGCCTTCCTTGTTCAGGATGGTTTGCAGTAAAAGGCTTCCCTTAGGATAGCAATTGCAGAATCCTGGAGAGCTGCCAAGAATGGTGCTCGGGATTGAGGGCTTTGGTTTCTTGGGGAGTCCTCAGAAAATGAGGGAATCAAAAAATGAAAACAAGTATACATCTGCTAGGATAAAATAAGTGGTGTAAGACAGCGGGCAGAAATTACCCCTGAGAATGTAGCTGGTTGTGGAGAGTGTCCTTATAGAATCTGCAGTTGGACCACATGGAGGAAAGAAAAGAGGGCAGCTTGCAGAGCAGGAAGCCTGAGTCTCCTGAGAGGCACAGCTGTGAAGCAGGGTTTGAGAGCCTCTTATATGGAGGCTAGCCCATTTCTTCATAGCCAGACCTCACTTTGGTTGCTCCAAGGCCTCTCCTGGCTTAGGGGAACAGAAGGAAAAGCTTTCCTGCTGGTCTCCTTAACCTTGCCCTGGCCTAACTTGCCCAGCTTGAGGGAGGTGGGTTGACATTCCAATGGAAAGAGTTAGTGGTGGGGCTGGGCTGGAGTGAGGCAGGTGTATGGAGCCCATAAATACTGAGCCATCCCTGTTTACTTTCCCTACTAAACTCTACATAAACAATTCCTTGGAAAAGACTGTCCCCTTTTCATAGTCTTTACCACTGGGTTTTTCAGAAGCAATTGAAACACTAGCAAACATAAAGGAAAGCTTTTTATCCCTTCTCTAACCACTGAAAGGAAGTGGTGCATTTAAAACATACCAATGGCAGGAACAGAGCCAGGGAGACATAAAAGGTGGAGGGAAGGGTAAGATGTATGATGAAAATATGTGGTTTTACAGGGGGTGGAATACAGGCTCAGGTACTGGAATAGGGACCGGGGCTGGGGGAGGGAGGAGAGAAGGCACAGCTGGGTGCCAGCCTCACAGTCAGGGGAGGGCAAACAGCTCTGCCTGGGGGAGAGGGGGGCGGGGAACCTGGGAGACTGCAAGGATGAGGTCACCACCCTTTTGGGAGGAGGGTAGGAAAAGACGTTTCCTTCATTCCGTATTAAAATCCAATACACTACTTAGAACACAATGTACTAAAATGTGCGTCTAATTTTGGGTCATTAAAATCCATATTTGTTAAGCAGACTGTGAGGCATGGGTTTCACACTTGCTTGAAATCCAGGACCTGAAGCATCTTCAGCCTCTTCCTCCCGTGTTGATCTTTTGGCCCTCGATTCCTCTGCCTTTCCCTTCCTGTTTCTTTCATCATTCCCTTTGTGTCTTGTCAGCGTCCTCCTTTTCATTTCCTTCCTCCTTCTATTTTAACCCCAATGTGGCCAGGACTCTGCAGCCTGTCTCAGGCCCCACCCCCCACACCCAGGCAGCCTTGCGTGCCCTGCAAGGCAAGGCTATTGCTGCTGCCCCCGGGCTCTCCCAGAGTCGAGGTGACGCCCTCAGGAAGCCCGAGTCACACGGGAGGTTGCCCAGCACACAACCCCGCGCAGGGGCGGGTCCCCCTCTAATCTTATCCTCACACAACCCTGGCGACCGCACTGGACCGCCTGGTGTTTAGTAAGGGGAGTTGGCTTGCGGTCCTCCCCCAGGAGAGGCGGGCAGGCAACTCTCCCTATTGAAAACACAGCTGCAGCGAGGTAGATAGACAGGAAGCCCGACCCAGACCGCTGGCAAGGCGGCTGCGGGCGTGCCAGCCACCGAGCAGCCACAGGCCTCTCCCTGCAGCAACCTTTAGGGCTGAGTCCGAGACCCCCTCAGGTCTGGGAAGACACCCAGCAGACACCCAGCGGTTGGGGTGGGGGGGGACGAGGTGTCACAAAGCCTGGTTGAGTGGGGGGGGGGCGAGTGTGGGGGGGAGGACACCAAGTTCCCTTGTTCTCTTTGAGACTCCATTCTTCATTTGAAAATGGAATAATACTTGCCCTGCTTACTTACATAGGTTGTTTTGAGGATTGTATGGTTAAGATAGATACCCTCCCAATTTATTTCTGGGCTCATATCCTACTGTTGCCACATGTTAGCTGACCTTGGCCTCTGTTTTCTCATCTGGGCGGGACAGTAATAGAACCTTCCTCATTGGCCCTGTTGAGGCTGCAGTGAACTCTCTGCAGTGCCCCCTTTATTATAAATTGCTCAACAAATGTTACCTGTCATCATCATCAAATGGGACAATTTTGTGCAAGCATTTTGTAAACTATGGTGTTTGTGATTTTTTTTTTTTTTTCAAACATATAACGTCACTTGAATGCAGACCTGTTGAAATTCTGGGCTTCAAGCAACAGTTTGTAAGAGGATTTCTCCCCAGTTTCCTCTCCCCACTGAGAGAAAGTGCCCCTTTCTTTTGCTGTCCTTTGCAAGCTGCAACAGGAGGCTGTTCTTGTGATTTACTCACTGTTTCCTCTCCCTTCCCCTTTGCAGGTATAAATACCATTTTTTCTTTAGAGCCCAGTTCTCCAGGAAGTACAGGCTGTGTCACTAGTCAAACCCCACCTTATCCTTTCTCTGAGTTCTCCTATGACAGTTGCAATTAGGCCTCAAATGCCAATGGATGCATTCAGACTATTTGAGTCTAAAGCTCAAATATGGGCTCTCTGACATTAGGTAAGTAACTTAACCTCAGTTTGTTCTTAAAATGGGAAATAAGTACCTCTCTGGGTTGCTAGGAGGATCTGGTGAGACCCTGTTTAGAAAGAGGGTCAACATGATGCTAGGCACATTGTAAGTGCACCGTGAAGGTTCAGTATGGTCTTTGTGCCACCAAGTGTTTAATATTAACATTGGTCTCTGTCTTGAGTGTAAACTCTTTAGAGATGGGTTATGCAGCTAGGTGCCTGTAATCCTAGCAACTCTGGAGGCTGAGGCAGGAGGACCACAAGTTTGAGACCAGTCTTAGCAACTTAGGGAGACCCTGTCTCAAAATAGGGTTGTAGCTCAAGAGTAGAGCACCCCTGGGTTCAATCCTTAGCATGTCTTCTCTTACCACATCATGAATTGTGGTGTAGAGGTATTGAATACTCAGTAAATATCTTGAGTACACCCATCTCTCCATTTTTGTTGTCTGAAAATTTGCAGGTTCTTTCTTCACAGTAATGGCATATTGCTTCCCTTTATTTTCACAGGGAAGAGAACTAATATTTATAGATTATTTGCTGTACATGGTGCTGGCCACTTTTATATGTTATCTCTTTTAACATTCACAAGAAAATTAAATCCCTGTGGCAGGTATTATTATCCTCATTTTATCAATGAGAAAACTCAGACTTAAAGATATTAACTTGACCAGGATTACCCAGCTGCCAGAGTTGGGATTCTAACTCATCTTGATTTGACTCTAAGATTTTATTATCTTATTTACATTGTTTGTGCCTTTCAGTCACACTGTCTTTGCAGAACAGATTCTGAACTTCAACTTTATTTACTATTTATACTGAAACTATATAAATCCTTGGTAAATATAAAATTGATGATGACAAAAAAAAATCTGGAGGTGCAAAGTACTTTGAACATGCCAAAGCTTTAACTCAAAGTAGTTCTTTGATCCCTATGATCTATTGCACTCAAAGTTGGTTATTTCTCTTGAAAGGATTGGTTTAAAGGCTTAATCTCATTTGCCACTTTGAAAGTACACTCCTTCCCTCTCCCCCAGTTGGAAAATTTGAGCCTAAGATCTACAGGCAGTTTCTTTATTTTAAGGAATCTCTACTTCAAGAATTTTGAAATATAATGATCTTTTGGAAATGAATCTTTTGGGACTAATGAATTTCTTGAGAATGAAATTTCTTTGTAATAAAGGCAGCTGATGTTAAAAGAAGCCAAAAAATTTGCTGTGAAGTGGTGTTGGTGTGAGTCACCAGATAGGGACCACATTCCCACTCGCCACACGCTATGTGCTCACTAGTCACTCCTCTTTGTCCAAGAACAGTGGAATGTAAAAGACTTCAGGCAAAGTGATGAAGCTAGCACATTCTGTCTTTACTGTCTTCCCTCCTTCCCCCATCAGTCCTGGCCTCTACTCTGTCAGGCAGCAGAGCTCTGTTCTGTAATACCCTCCTCTTGGCCCCAGTAACAGAGGACCTGCTGACAGCTGTCTACTGTGCTGCTCAGCGGACCAGGGTACAGTCTACATTTTACCAGGCCTTTGCAAGTCGGGGGGACAAATGAGATGGAGATCACATTGTCCCTAGTTAAACCTGATTTAGCCTTTTTGGGTAACTGAGATTAGAAGGGGAGCAAGCAAGCCCGTGTCTAGCAGCTATACTTGGGAAATGAAATTTGCTATTTTTACATTAGATCCTTTTCTAAACTGGAATTTTACAGGAATTAAGCATCAGACTATGCCCAGCATTGAACTAGGGAGAAATGAGAAGTACTCTTACTCATAAAAGAAGGAAAACACCAGTTCTTAGAAACATATCAAGCATATATCCTTTCAGATAGAACAAACCAAATAAAGAATTGTTATAGGACCCAGAAAACAGGTATGTGTAAAACCAGGTGTTGTTGAGAAGATGCATTTGGAGCCAGATAGATCAGGTTCAAATCTTGACTCTGTCACTTAATAGCAATGTGATCCTGGGCAGAACAACTATCCGCATTGTGGCTCAATCTTCTGTGGAGGACGATATTAGTACCTATCTTGTTTGTTATGAGCATTACATTAAATGAGTTAATATTTTTAGGGTGACTAATATAGTGCATAGACTATAATAAGTTCTATTTAAGTGTTTGTCAAATACATATGTGATCTTTCTGATATATACTGTAGACTGAGTTGTCAACTCTGGTCCATGGTTTAACTAAAAGATATTTTGAATATAATGTAGTCTGAACTCCCAAACTCATCCTGTCCCTGCTCTGTCAACAGGGTATCAGCAAAGGGGTTCCTGGTGTTTTTTTGACATGGTTGAATTCTTATAGAAATGCCCTAGGCTTACCATTGTGAGAAACTAGTTTATGTTTATATCTCAAGAGTTGAGATTCTCATTAATCTGGTCATACATATGTTCACATTTAGACGCAATTACTCTCCATGCACTGTGGAATCTGAAGACGAAGAAGACAGGTCTCTATTTAGGAATGCTGTTTATAGTTCATAAACACATTTGATGCCTGCCTGTGAGGGGTTAAGCCTTTCTGTATATCCTGGACAATTCCTCATGGCTTTCTTCTCCAAAAGCAAACTTCATTTTCCTGAATATCAGGAGAAGGCCATATGCCATACCCAAGCAATGAATGAAAGGCATTTTCATTTAGGGACCTATTTTCTGGTATATGTAAGCTTTGTGAGAATCTGGGCCTGTAATGTGTTTGGCCATGGAGAAATTTATATAATAGAAGCTAAATAGTTTGAGATAAAACATATCCCTTTTCTCTTTCCCCTTAAACACAAACCTTCCTTTCTCTCCAGTTTTCCAGATACATTTTTTTTTTTTTTGGACAGCAGTCATTAAAGCCACATGTGGGCCTCTTCAAATTCACAATATGGCAGAGGCTCAATCTTGGGAGAGTTGTAAATACTCCTGGCATTTGTGAGAGTAGGCTTTTCCAGCAAAGACAGAAACATTTGAACTAGCAAAGTTGGAGTTTATATTGTATTTGTATCTGTCTTGATTGGAATTCCTGAGATGTATTTTTAACTTAATGGTCAGAGGCTTAGCTCTAGTCTACAGAATGGGGCCATCCACTATTAGTTATGCTCTGTGTAGGAATTCTCATGATAAAACATCTATAGTTTTCTGCTGATCTTGTTTCTAGTTCTTTTCTGCTTTAATCCAGTCTTTTTTAAAAAAATATTTATTTTTTGTTGGACACAATATCTTTATTTATTTATTTTTATGTGGTGCTGAGGATCAAATCCAGGGCCTTGCATGTGCTAGGCAAGCGCTCTACCACTGAGCCACAACCCCAGCCCCTAATCCAATCTTTTTTAAATCCAATCTTTTTTATAACTTTTTTTTTTTTAGTTGTAGATGGACACATACCTTTATTTTATTTATTTATTTTTATGTGATGCTGAGGATCGAATCCAGTGCCTCACATGTGCTAGGCAAGTGCTCTACCACAGAGCTAAAACCCCAGCCCTACTCATTATTTAATCTTGGCCAGTTTAGTTTTCCTAAGCATACCTCTCAGATTACCCTCCTTCCTATAAAACTTTGAGTGACTCCTCGTTACTTATCCTTAATTCAACATCTTCCAAAATATGGTTTAAATTCTCCCACTAATCATATATGCTTAGTTATAATTATATATGTATTTATATTCCTGAATTCTAGCCAATGAGACCTTATTTATTAAACACCTGTTATATGTGAGGTACAGTGTTAGACCCTGGGGGGTTGGAAGATGATATAGTAATGTACAGCTAGTAATGGAACTAGTCATTTGAGCAAAAGTTGGAGGTAAGATGTGTTAGATACTCAAAGACGAAAAATAGTCCATATTGTCTACTCCTGGGCAAACCTTATAGTAAATGAAAGCCCCAGTGAATATTTATGGGCTATTTTCCCCTGTTTCCTGTCTGTTTCAGCTCCACATTTCCTTCCACTTCACATATGGTCAGTCCTCATCAGGAACACTCAAAAACTCCACACAACACTGCCCCCCACCATCACTCAGCCTTCCCTTCCCCAGTTCAAGCTCTTGCCACTTTTTCCTCTGGTGCTTGTTTTTCTCTCCCAAGTAATCCTGACCCCAAATAGCTGCCAGTGTGGTCTTTTCATAACCCCCAGTCTGATCAAGATCCTTCCCAGGGGAGATCCATGGATGAATCCTCAAATCCTCTTGCCACAAGATGGATCCAGACTCATAAGTGTGCAGTGCCAGGTCTGTCACATTGAGACTTGTGCTCAGGCTCTGGTCCTTCCTGTGCTGCCCTCCCCTGAAAGTCTCAGAGTGCTTGAGGCATGACAGGGCCTTAGCCTGGTCTGCTGGGGATGGTGATGGGCCTAACAGCAGTCCTGAAAAGTGCTTCCATCCTCAGCTTCCATAAGCTGTGTTGGTATCTTCCAATGGCAACCCCAGGGAAGTCCTGGCCACCCCACCTGGGAAAGGGACCTGAGAAGGAGGTGGCATCTCTCCTGTCTGCCACAGGAACCATTGAGGAAGTCACTTCTGCCGCTTTAGTCCTTGCTTCTGGGCATTAGTCCTTGCTTTTCTAGTTCCATTCACACGAGTTCCTTGTGGTTTGGAACTTTCTTGGTGTTGCTACTTGCCCATGCTTCTCATCCTGCCTTGTAAGCCTGAAAACAGAACTCTAGACACCGCTCTTGACTGACTCTGGATGCCCTGCTAGTAACTGCCCTCATGCCATGGTTTCAGTATGGTTTGTTCCCTATGAAACTCAAGTTGAAATTTAATTTCTATTATGAGATATTAAGAGATGGGACTACATAGAACCTTTCAGAGATGCTTTACCTCATGAATGGATTGAACTGCTCATGCAGATTAATGAGTTGATGGATTATCTCCAGAGGGTCTACCATAAAAACCAGTTTTGTTAGGTCTCTTGAGTGCTCCCTGTGACTTTCTCTGTGATGCCCTGTGCTGCCTTTGGACTCTGCCAGCAAGCCACCAGATGCAGCTCTTCCACTTTGGACTAGAACCATGTGCCAAAATAAACCTCTTTTCTTTATAACTTACCAAGTCTATCTTATTGTATTATTAGTAGCAGAAAATGGACTAAGGCAGAGTGAGGGAGGAGAGACTGGAGGGGAAGCAACTGGGAGCCAAGATGCAAGCAAAGGAGCTTGGATTTCATTCTCAGTGGCATGGCACAGGGTTTCAGTGGGGGCAAAGTAGTCAGATTTGTGTTTTAGAATGACAATTGTCAAT
Organism: Marmota marmota marmota; assembly: GCF_001458135.2. NCBI lineage: Eukaryota > Metazoa > Chordata > Mammalia > Rodentia > Sciuridae > Marmota > Marmota marmota. The sequence goes on along the minus strand of NW_026000016.1, from coordinate 23,926,439 downwards.
AGTCAGGAGTCATGAAAGATAATTGAAAGACTAAGAATTGAGGTGAGAGACGCCAAGAACCAAAACTTATTAATGTTGCGGCCAGTCCTTGACCTTGATGCCATGGAGATCAGGTCGGCAAGTAAGAGAATTGGAAGAGGAACTTGGTCCTACGATCTCACAATCAGAGTTTACTGACACTCCCAAAGGGGATTCTGGAACAAGTGGTCTCTGTCTGCGTGGACTTGGCCTCCCCTGAAGTGGAGGCCTCATACTCACAGGGTGTCCTGTTCCTTCCTGGCTTTGTTTCCTGAGAGAAGGGAAAGGAGGAAAAGGAAAGGATGGTTGTTTCACTTTACCTTAGGCCCAGCACTTTAAAAAGTTTGGTTGGATATGTACAATAAAAAGCCAGAGGATGTGGTTTGGGTTGTCCCTGAAAAATATGCCTATTTATGTATGGAAGGATATTTTCAGATGAAGTTTAATGTGAGGAAAGAGAGGCTGGCCTCTCTATGAGGGCTGCTCCTTAAAATCCTGGAACATTACAGAGCATGGGAAAATGCACGTGAATTGCGCATGGTGAAGGTTTCCTCTGTATCAAGACGTGTCACAGTCTGTCACAGTGTGGTTAGGCCAGAGGCTGCTTGTCAGGTTTCTAAAGCTCCAGTCCCAATTCAGTCTAAAACTTGTGGTGTGATGTGTTTCACAAGACACTTCATTTTCCCCAGACTCTACTTACAACAATTTATAAAATAGTCCTCCATCTTTTCGGAGGTGACAGGAGGTGCAATTAATTTGTGCTCTTGAAGTGCTCAGAAGTCCCCAGATGAAAGCCCCTATGTAAATAGCTGCATATTCTGATGGCTTGAACCTGTGTTCAGAGTCAGATTCCTATGTAATCACCAAGTGGGTAGACTGTTTTTCATGATTTCATATTTGGATCCTTGGAAGATACTCATTTCCTTCTTTAAAATATGATCTAGGAAAAAAAATTTTAAAATATGTAGCGATCCAGAGAATAAAATAATGAAGATCCATGTACCCATCAATTTAAATGAATAATATTATATTTCCCACAAATAATGGTTTTTATTAGCCTTAATTTGTGTCTGTGTGTGTGTGGAGGGAGGGGGTGGGGATCAAACCCAGGGCCTTATACATGCTAGGCAAGCACTCTGAGCACTCTACTACTGAGCTACACCCCTATCCCTTAAAATATTTTTATCTACAACATACCAGCAATAGAAGGTATATGTGGGCTTTTAAACCTTGTTAGTTTTGTTTTTCAAGAATTGTTTTTTTAAATATCTTTATTTATTGCATTTATTTTTATGTGGTACTGAGGGTGGAACAAAGTGCCTCACATGTGCAAGGCAAGAACGCTGCTACTGCTGAGCTATAACCCAACCCCAAACTTTGTTAGTTTAAAAAAAAAAAAATTATTGCAAATGGACCGTATGCCTGTATTTATTTAGTTTTTTATGTGGTGCTAAGGATCAAACCCAGTGCCTCACACATGCTAGGCAAGAGCTCTGCCACTGATTTATGGCCCCAGTCTAAACCTTGTTAGTTTTTAAAAGGAAAGAGACAAAACATTTGTTTATCCCCCATTCCATCCTACTTTTCAACCTCCAGACCCATTTATCTTCCTGTATCAACTGAGGTGACCACTGCGATAGGCATATGTTCTTCCTCTCCAGTTGTGTGTCTCAATGTGTCCCCCATCCCCCACCATGTATAATAGAAGCAAGCCATGGAATGATGTGAGTAAACACAGCATGGAGTTCAGAGCCAAGCTGACCAGTTTTGGAGACCTACCTCTCCCACTTTTGGCCTCTTTGAACATCTGTCTCCCCATCTGTAATATGACAGTTTTTAGCTGACAACACTGTTGTTTACCAGTAAAGTGGGTGGGCTCAATAATGGGAATGGATATTATTGACTATTATATTTTATCTCTTTTTTACTATATGGAAAGCCCCAGAGAGCAGGGATCCTGCCCCTAACCTATATACCTTTGTGTCATTCGCCATGCCTCCTAGTTCTGTGTAGTGGTTTGCTACTTATTTCTTAAGGAATGCTTAAAATGACTTAACCCTACTTTCTAGCCTCAGTTTGGATGCACATGGGGCCTGTAGAAAAGCTAATTCTATTCTCAGTGAACCCAGAGAACACAGGAGGTGGTCTAGCTAAGGAGAGTGCCACTGATGAGTTTGAGTTTCCCTTCCAGGTTCTGCTGTCTTTTCAAGTTGCTGGAACCACACCATAAGATTTGCTTTCTTGATAATCATGGATTATACACTATTGATGTTATAGGTATGTTTTTTGCAAGATGTGTTCTCACCCAACTGTTATAAATCTCAATTGCAATGGCCTTTCCTGGACCTCCAGGGTTGGATTGTCTGTCTCTGGCAGGGAAGGGACAGCAGGGGGCACCAAATCTTCATGGTTCTGCCAGGAATAGGCGCCTGGGTGAACTGCTGGGCCTGAGGCTCCTGTTCTTAGTCGGCTCAACACCTCTCTTTCCTGGCATTTGGACTTTTCTTTCTATAGTAGTTCTAAATCCCCACAGTGGTACAGCAGAGAGCATTCTTTAGGAAAACAGTAAACAACACTTGTGTCCCCTAATCTTTGCCTGCAGAAACCTTCACAAAAAGTTATCTTGTTTACCTTTGTACATGTGTTCATCTTTAACCAGGGGCCAGAGACCAAGATAGGCCAAATGAAACTGAACTGAAACATTTTTGTCTAAAAGACACATTATTTGCTGTAAGTAGTTTATTTGCATATGAGTGAATAATAACGATGGAATTTCAGACCTGGGTATTACATAAAGATCATCTAGTCCAGGGTTTCCTAAACCAAGGTCATTTACATTCTCCCTTCCCAGGTATTAGCATATAAGTCTACTCTCCAGCTATATTATATTTGCTTAGTATTTTAACATCCACTCTTGTAAAACTTATATAAATTGATTTTAAAAAGACCACTACAAAAATGGACAATTAGTATTTTTGAATACATATCAAAATGAATAATTACATTAAATCAAAGTTCTCCCCTAGGTACTACTTCCTATCATTCCTTTATTTTGCACATGTGGGACCCATGCCAGATAATTGATGTGAGTTCAGTTCTTTCAAGTCGTGGGGAGTTGCAGAGGTGTATGTTCCTCTTTGACACATGACCTGAGCTGGGATAAATAGTTTGGATAAGCCAGTAGGCCTTTGGGATATTTCTTTGACAAAGTTGTAAAGTGATCAATACATAGACTTCCTCTTCCCCCCACCTTTTTTTTCAGTGTTTGCAGTAACTTTTATTTTTGGACAGGTAAGAAACGTGCATCTTTACAGAGCACATTGTGATGTGTCATTATATTTGTACCTTGTGCATTGATGAACTCAGGATATCTACTTTACCCAGCATCTCAAGCACTTATCATTTCTTTTTGATAACACTCAAAAGCCTCTCTTGTAGCTATTTTGAATTAAACAATACAATATTGTTAATTATTATAAATATTGTTCTGTATAATAGAATACCAGAAGGTATTCATCCTATCTGGCTGAAACTTTTTATCCATTAATCAACATTTCTCCATCACCCTGTCCCTGCCCTTCCCTCCCCAGGCTCTGATAATCACTTCTGTTCTCTACTTCTATGAGCTCAGCCTTTTTAGCCTTTCCACATATAAGTGAAATCATGCAGTGTTTATTTTTCTGGGCCTGGCTTATTTTACTTAACATTATATTTCCAGGTCCATCCATGTTGCCATAAATGACAGAATTTCATCCTTTTAGTGGCTGAGTAGTATTCCATTGTGGTATGTGTTCCATTTGAATACTATTCCATTGTGTTCTGTGTGAATAGTATTCCATTGTGGTATGTGGAATGCCACTTTTCTTTATTCATTCACCTCAGTTGATTTCATATCATGGCTATTGCGAATAGTCCCACAGTAAACATTGGAGTACAGGTATCTTCTTGATATACTGATTTCATTTCCTTTGGTTATATATCTGTAGTGGGATTGCTATATCATATAGTGGTTCTATTTTTAATTTTTTGAGGAAGCTCCACACTGTTTTCCATAGTGCCTGTAATACTTTACATCCTTGCTAACAGTGTGTAAGTGTTCTGCTATCTCTACATCCTTACCAGTGTTTGTCTTTTTTTTTTTTTTGGTACTGGGGATTGAACCCAGGGTTGCTTTACCGTTGAGCTACTCCCAGTTCTTTAATTTTTAAAAAATTTGTTTTAATTAGTTATACATGACAGTAGAATGTACTTTTTTTTTAAATTGTTCTCCCTTTATTTCTCTTCTACATGTAAGTGAAAGTATCACACCCACTTTCACTTATGTGTGTAGGCAGCTTCTGTTATTTGCGAACCTCACTGCTTAGTAGCGCAGCAGTGGGCTTGATAAACATTCAACACCAAGGAGAGGAGCCTTGGTTCTGTGGTTGACAACCAACTGTTCCAGACTGGAATCGAGTGCTTCAAGGGGAATCAAACTTTCCTTTGCCTGAGGCAAGCCTTGGGCTCCAGTATTCCACTTTCCTTGGGCTAGTGACCCCACCCCTGGCGTACAAAGGTCACTCTAAGTCCACCTCTGCCTTCTCACACAGGGCCAATAGATAGTTTAGGGGTGGAAGACCTTCCAGGAATCAGACAAAAGGCATAGAAAAAGCCTGTCCCAACGAACTCACTTACTATGCTGCACCCAATTTCAGAGTGGGTCCCAGACACACCCTTGGTAGCCCCACCAGGACCCAAGGGAACCAGCTGCGAGCCCCACTGGGAGAAGGACTGGAGGAAAGGAAGGGGTGCAGGCCCGAGCAGGTGTTGGAAGCCCATCCCACCATGTCCCAGCAGTGTGACTTTGGGCAGGGCGCTGCACCTCTCTGTGCAGTTCGAGCATGAAAGTGCACAAGTTAAGTGCATGGCACACAGCAAAGTGGAGCTGCCATGGCCAGCAGCACAACTCCGCCAACCTGGGAAACTGAGGCGGGACTTGGGGTCGCTCCGAGGGCAAGGTCTGAATGGCCAGGGGGACTGGCCCGCAGCCTTGGCCGCTCCGATAGGCACAGGTCCAGGGATAGCGGGAATCAGGTGGTGCAGCTACAGCTGCGGGGCATGTTGGGCTGCCTACGAAGACATGGGCCACCTGCCCGCCCCGCTCCCCTCTCCCAGGGCCTCGGTTTCTGCCCCTCTCACCCTCCTCAGCCCCAAATGGCCAACACCACAGCCCACTGCTCACCAGCCACGCTGCCTCTGCTGCCACTGCTACTGCTGCCACCAGTAGAATGTACTTTGACATATATAGTGGAGTATACTTTCTCATTCTTCTGGTTGTACATGATATAGAATCAAACCAGTTGTATAGTTGTATATATACATAGAGTAATAATGTCTGATTGATTCTACTCTCCTTCCTACCCCCATACCTCCTCCCCTCCATTCACTCCCTTCTGCCTAATCTAATGTAACTCTATTCTTCCCTTGCCACCCCTCCATTGTGAATCATATCAGAGAAAACATTCTGCATATCAGAGAAAACATTCATTTTGGTTTTTTGGGATTGGCTTATTTTGCTTAGCATGATGTCCTCCAGCTCCATTCATTTACCGGCAAATGCCATAATTTCATTCTTCTTTAAGACTGAATAATATTCTATCATATGTATGTATACCACATTTTTAATCCATTCATCTGTTAAAGGGCATCTAGGATGGTTCCATAATTTAGCTATTGTGAATTGAGCTGCTATAATCATTGATGTGGCTGTGTCACTGTAGTATGCTGATTTTAAACTGAGAAGTGGGATAGCTGGGTCAAATGGTATTCCATTCCAAGTTTTCTAAGGAATCTCCATAGCACTTTCCATAATGGTTGCACCAATTTGCATGTATGAGTGTACCTTTTCTCCCACATCCTCATCAACATTTATTGTTGTTTGTATTCTTGATAATTGCCATTCTGACTGGGTGAGATGAAATCTTAGAGTAGTTTTGATTTGCATTTCTCTAATTCCTAAAGATGTTGAACTGTTAAAAATATATTTGTTGATCAAGTGTACTACTTCTGTAAAGTGTCTATTCAGTTTCTTAGCCCATTTATTGATTGGGTTATTTGGTTTTTTAGTGTTAAGTTTTTTGAGTTCTTTATATATCCTGGAGATTCATGCTCTATCTTTTTAGTTTTATTTTGAGACAGGATCCTGCTAAATTGCTGAGTGTCTCCCTAAGTCCTCCTCTCCCACCTCAGCCTCCTGAGTTGCTGGGATTATAGATGTGCACTATCATGCCTGGCATGTCAGTTTTATTATAACCATTCTAACTGGGTGAAATAAAACTGCATTGTGGATTTGATTTGCATTTTCCTGATGATTAGTGATGTTTTTACATTTTTTCATGTTTGTTGGCAATTTGCATGTCTTCGTTCGAGAAATGTTTATTCAGATAATTTGCCGACTTTTTAATTGGATTTTTGAGTTTTTTATATGTTCTGACATTAATCCCTTGTTGGATGAATAGTTTGCAAATATTATCTCTCATTCTGTAGACTGCCTCCTCACTTGGTTGTTTTCTCTGCTGTGCAAAGCTTTTTAGTGTGATTCAATACCGTTTGTCTCTCTCTTTTTTGGGAGGAAAGGGTGGATACTGGGAATTGAATTCAGGGGTACTTAATCACCAAACTGCATCCATTTTAATTTTTTAAATTTTAAGACAGGGTCTTGCTAAATTGCTTGGGGGTCTTCTAAATTGCAGAGGCTGGCCTTGAACTTGTGATCTTCCTGTCTCAGCCTCCTGATTACTGGGATTATAGCTGGGATTACAGGTGTGTGCTATGGTGCTTGGCTCCATTTGTCTCTGTTTGCTTTTGTTGCCTGTATTTTTGTGGTGTTCTGCAAAAAACCCTTGCCCAGTCCAATATCATAGAGCATTTCTCCTATGTTTTCTTCTTGTAGTTTTAGATTTGGGGTTTTACATTTAAGTCTTTAATCCATTTTAAGTTGATTTTGTACATGGTGAGGATTAGGGATATGGCTTCATCCTTCTACAAGTCAGTAGTGTGATGCCTCAAGGTTTATTCTTCTTGCTCAAGATGGCTTTGCCAGCCTCCCCAACTGTTATGGTTTGGATGTGAGGTGTTCCCCAAAAGCTCACATGTGAGACAGTACAAGAAGGTATAGAGGAGAAATAATTGAGTCATAGCCTTAACCTAATCAGTTGATTAATCCCTGATGAGATTAACTGAGTGGTAACTGGAGGCAGATGGGGTGTGGTCAGAGGAAGTGGTTAACTGGGGGTGTGTGGCTATGGGGTATTTTTTGTATATGGAGAATGGATTCTCTTTCTCTGCTTCCTGATCACCATGTGAGCTGCTTCCCTCTTTCATACTCTTCTGCCATGATATTTGGTCTTACCTCCAGCCCCGAGGAATGGAGCTAGCTTTCTATGGAGTAAGACCTCTGCAACAGTGAGCCCTCAAATAAGCTTTTCCTCCTTTAAAATTGTTCTGGTCAGATCTTTTAGTCACAGCAGCAAAAAAGCTGACTAAAACAGCAACTCTGTTTTTTTTTTTTTTTTTGCCTGTTGCTGAGGGCAAAAGGCTAAGAAGTCCTTGGGAGGAGTGGGACACTCTGGGTGGTGGTTGAGGCTATTTCTAAGTGGCATTGTTTAGAACAGTGCTTTGATGCAATTTTCCCATTGTTAGCAGTGAAAAGTGTTAGTATGCACTCATAGCAGGTGTATACTCATTTATTTATAATTTTATACATCCATTATAGTACCTATGTATTATACTTATTATAAAACATGCCTAGATATTAACTCAAAAAGACATGGTAAAGCTAATGTAAACAGTATTTTAAAATGTCTTGTTAATTGCAATGGTTTTATTACTGTCATTAGTTAATAACTTAATCACAGTTTACAGGTAGGATTAGATTTTTCATTGCCAACAGAATATGCAAAACTATATTTCAAAGGGTCTTCTTGGGAATTTAAAAGTTTTCAGTTCTGCCCTTATTCATCTTGTCTTACATTATTACTTCAATCCAGTTTCTTTTTAGAAAAGAAATTTAAATCTCTTGCCCATTTTAGGGATGATTAGTTTACTTAAAAACTAGATCTAAAGGGTAGATCAGTTGTGTAGAAGAAATAGATCAAGGGGCAGAGTGGAGGGATGGGAAAGGGGAGGCAATATGGAATAAATTCTTGAAAAAATGATGTTATATGCATATATAAATATACCACAGGGAACTTTAAATTTATGTATAAGTAAAAAACCCAATTAAATATAAATAAATAGATAAGTGAGAAGAAGTCAAGTAGAGTAGAGGAAGGAATATGGAAAGGGGTGGGAGGATGCGAGGCAAAGGGAGAAGGAAAGGGGCGTATCAGGCATAGAATTCCATGCATGTATGAGTTTGTTGGGATGAACCCAACTACTATGTGTAACTATAAAGCTCTAGTAAAAAACAAAACTAGATCTTCTCTATAGTTCTACTTTATCAGGCTCATCTATAATAGGTCACACTGTGCTGAAAAAGAACCAAGAAACCAAGTTGGTGCTCTCAATCCCTCCACATTGTAAAATATCCACTCATCCCCCAAGATCCCCCAATATCCTTGATGACTTGTGAATGGATTAAATGAAGGTTTGAAAGTCATTGCTTACAGTGAATATTAATAAAGTCTAATTTATTATGTATTTAATTGCATAGAAATACACAGAATTTTAATATTTTCTTCCTGTACCTATGGATCATGTTTTGCCACCCTCACATGTAGAGATCACAAATGTGGAAATGTACTTCAGGTATTTTGGCTTGGCTCATAAAGTCCTTCATAATCTATCCTCAATTTGCCTTTCTTTTTTTAAAATATTTTTTTAATTGTATATGGACTCAGAGCCTTATTTATTTTTATGTGGTGCTAGGATCAAACTTGGTGCCTCACATGTGCTAGGCAAGCATTCTACCGCTGAGCTACAACTCCAGCCCCCTCAATTTACCTTTCTAATTTTATGTTTAACTATAAGCCCTACCATTTGGCCACATCCATGGGCTTCATGGGTTTTCTGCCTTTTGAGATGGGCCTGTGCAAACACTTAGGCCCCAGACAGTGAGCTTGGCCCTCCTTGTCTCTACAGACATCTCTAGGCAGCCTGGCCCCCATATGGGTCTGCTTGGCAGGAGCTGATGAGCCGTTAAGTGCCTGCCATGGACAGAACAGTGAAGAACAGATGGGGCAGATTGCAAACTTTGCAGCACATTTTCCTACTCTCTGCCATCACTGCATCATCCCTACCAGACAATCTGTCTCTAGGCAGTGCTATGGTGAGGCCTCCCTGGGCCGCCTCTAGGGTGTTTTTTAGGAGTCACAGGTATAAAGCCAGATGGCTCCACCTACTCCCCCAGCCCTGCTTCTGTTTCAGTGACAGGGAAGTGGAGAACTATTTTTAGATTGGGGGTAGGGGTGGGTTTCACCTGGATCCAGGAGATGGGGACATCATATATATTGTGATGGCCAGGCATATGGCTGTGGGATATGTTTGGTTTTTGTATATCTCAATCTCTTGCATTTCTCCTTTGTTCCTCTGCTTTCCTGACTGGTGTAGGTGTTGTTCTGAGGGGTGTGGTGGGGAGGGTTGATCCCATAGATCCCTCAGACTTGAGTTGCTGTGGAGAGTGGATGGTGGTGCTGAGTAGATCTCAGAGAGGGGCCACATTCTCAGGACATTAGCTTTGGTGTATGTAAAAATATTGGACTGGGAGCCTATTATCAGAGCTGTCTTAAAAACCAGGATGCTTAAATTCATAGACTACACAAGGCATTTCTGTAGACTGAGACAGGTCTTATCTCAGTTCCACTAGGGCTTATTTATGTTTACCTGGTGGACTGGTTTTTGGTGCCTTGCTTTTCAGAGCATTTTTCTCTGAGGGGAAATTCTCTCTCTCTCTCTCTCTCTCTCTCTCTCTCTCTCTGTCTCTCTCTCTCTTTCTCACACACACACACACACACACACACACACACGCACATGCACACATTTTTAAAATTTTTGACCAGATCTTTGCTGAGGAGAACCGCTAGGATGTCATTAATGACAATCTAGTATAAATGTTAAAACCATATGCTGGGCCTTGGGGACAATGGGTGGGTTTGAGAGAGGCTAAGGAATATAGGATAGACCCGTTCATCATAAACTTTGATGAACTAGAGCCATCCTTTGGGAAGAGCTAGTCAGCATGATTATGGTTCCCTACTGTAGTTTAGAGAGTTGGTAACTGAAGGGTTGTTCATGTGCAGGGTATGAAGTCCTGAGGTTTATGTGCCTGAGAAATGAATTCACAAGCTGTCCTGGGGAGGCCACACAGCAGAGGTTGCCCTCACCAAAGGTGGCTGCAGACTATAGCAATTTATGAATCTCATACAGTTATATTTTATGATGCTCTCCAGCTTTCTAAGCACTTTTGGTGCATTATTGCTTCAATAAACATTTATTGAATGTAAAATGCTGGGGATGCAAGGTAGATGTAGTTCCTGCCTTCAGACCCAGTCTTACTCAGTCAGCCACCGTCAACTTCATGATGGAGGTGGGCAGGAGAACCAGCCTCCTTTACCATGAAGAAATTGAGGTTCAGAGACATGAAAGAACTGCGCACATTAAAGAGAGGATAAGTGGGAGAAGCCAGCCTTTGAATTCCAAATTCAGTCCTCTTTATGCTTGATATAGAGGAGTAATAGTTAAGAATGGATCTCTTGAGATCCAGATTTGATGCTATGGGTTGAATCAGTGCCACCAATAATGATATGTGTGGGTTTGGTATGTTACTTTACCCTCTTAGCCTTGGTTTCATTGTCCATAAAAGGAGGTAATAGTAATATCTACTCCTTTGGGATGTTTTAAAGACAAAAATGAGATAAAGTTTATAACTCATTTAAGACACAGTATTTGGCATATAGTAAGTACTAAATAAATAGCAGTTATTAAAATGATGATTATAGTAGTAGTGACTCCAGACTTGGAGATGCCGGCTGAGCCCTAGAGACTTTGTATCTGTAATGCTTATGATTTACCATTAAATGGCATTTCACTGTTCAATACCCACTTAAGTGAAACCCTTCAACACTTGTTGAAATTGATTACTTTGTTGACTATAGTTATGTGAGGAAAGCAAAAAACCTTATTATTATTGTTTTTATTATTATTAATTGTGATGACAACAACTACCACTATTACTACATTATTTTTTTTTTTTTTACTTTTTTAAATGGCTACTACTAATTCTTATTATTTAACTTTCCCCACTTGTTACTCTCAGGGTGGGAGAATACTGCTGATGTTTTTATTGCAAACAGTAAGGGCCAGGAGAGGTTAAGGTGATGTTTTTATTCAGAGTCTATGATTTTGGATTTATGTCATAGATAGGGCATCTTTATCCTCTGGTGGGGAATGGGCCTTTGTGTTCCTTAGCTTTCCATTTTTGTGACCAAAATACCTGGCAAGAACTACTTAGAGGAGGAAAGATTTATCTTGGCTAACATTTTCAGAGTTTCACTCCATGGTCAGCTGGCTCCATTGCTTTGGACATCAGGTGAGTCAGATCATCATGGTGGAAGGATGTGGCAGAGGAAAGCTGTTCAGCTCATGGCAGCTAGGAAGTAGGGAGGCGAATATGAATGCACCACAAACAGATATAGTTCCCAAGGGCATGTGCCAGTGATCTATTTCCTTCAACCATGCCCCACCTATTTCTACTGTCTCCCAGTAGTCCATTCAGCTATCGATGGATGAGTCCACAGATAAGGTCAGAACCCTCATGATCCAATCATTTTCCAAAAGCCCTACCCCTGAAGATTTCTGCTTTGGGGACCAACAAGCCTTCAACTCACGAGTCTTTGGGAGATTCTTTATATCCAAACTATAACAGCCTCTATAACACCCTCTCTTTATCCTTACCCTGTAAAAAGAACTCTGTGAAGTAAACCACAAACCCCAGAAAGATAACACTTACAATACCAAAAGTTGAGGAGAACTTGCAGAGGGATTTAAAATGGGAAAACAGGTGCTTAATAACTAAGAATTCTCCCTAAGAAGAAAAGTTACTAAATAAGAACCTCATGGACAAGTATCCTTCATGGTACATCCCAAGAGGCAAGTATGGGAAGAAGATGAGGGTGAAAAATGTTAGCATCTTTATAGGGACTGCCGCGTAGGTAACTAATGCCCTGGCTGGGAAAGAGAGCTCCTGGCTGTGGGGCTGGTCAGGCAGGGGCTGCTTCTTCCTCCTGTATCTCTGCACAGTTCATTCCAATATTACAATCTCACTCTTCTTTTGGCACATTAGCTGTGGACCCTCGCTGTGGAAACAGAGATTTCAAACAACCTAATCCACAGGGCTAATCCTGGCCGGTAAATTCTATTTTTGTAAAGGTGCATGATATAAAATAGGAAGATGAATATGCTGGGTTACATGCAAATTCTTTCTTTTTTGACTTCTTCATATTCTTATTCCTCCTCTCTTCATTCCTTTCTCACTTTTCCTTCTTTCAAATGCTAGATGTTTGTTTGCAGTTAAGTGGAATTTCTCTCACTGGGGCAGAGAATAGGGGGCAAGAGAAATATTCTCATTTGGCTTGAGCTCTCTCTGGGGTGTTGTTTGGATAATTCAGGGCTTCTAGTTCTTTCCCTGGTTATGTGCTGTCCTGATTTAAGGCATAGATCAGAATTAAGTCTGAAGTACAATACATTTCCTCCAAACAAAGGAGTTCAGGCTTTCCTGGAACCATTTAATTTCTGCCACATTTCCCCCACTCCCAGCCACATAAATCACTGCTCCATTGTTTTGTCTTGGTCTTGCTAGTGGAAGTGCCTATTTCGGAATGTAAAACAGTTACTTTCTTCTGCTGTACCAAATCATTGTGATGAATCTGAACTATAGTTTCTTTGATTCACTTTAATTCTCCATTGGTGCCATGCTAACCTGAGAAAGTCTGTCATCAGGGAGGCACCCCTTGCTTAACTTGCAGCTGGAAGAGCAGTGGATTTCAGCTGTGGCTGCACATTAGAATCACTTGGGGAGCTTATTTTTTAGTTGCTGATGGACACAATACCTTTATTTATTTATTTATTTTTGTGGTACTGAAGATTGAACCCAGTGCCTCACATGTGCTAGGCAAGTGCTCTATCACTGAGCCACAACTCCAGCCCCACTGGGGAGCTTTTAGAAACCACTTACACCTGCATCTCACCTTCAGAGGGTCTTGTTAAACTGGCCTGGGATAGGCTCAGGCTTTGACCAGTTCCCAAAGTGATTCTGATATGGGGTGGACTTTGAGAGTCCTTGAAAACAACACCATTTTCAGACCACCCTGCAAGACTCAGCTATTTGGATTTCCCCTGAGAAGCTTCTTTGACCTGGTCCCCTTTAAGGCTTGGCTCTGGGCTTTTTCTTAATGCTTCCAGATATATCTAGTCTCTGTGTATCTTGTTCGGTAGTTATCCCCTTGTATTGTAACATACTATTATTCTATCTTCTTCAAAAGCCTTTCCAAGTTGAGTAACATATATTTAAAAGTCATCATATCTACTGCACGTAGTATGTTTCTGGGCACTTAAGCACTAAGTAATGTTGGTGAGCAAGTGAATGAATACAATTACACAAACTGATCAAGAAGTCATGGCAGTCAATTTATAAGGCACATTGTACCATAATGGTACATTTTGATCTACACTAATCATGTCCATGCAGAACAATCCACCTCATGATTTCTTTGAAACTCTAGACTAGAAGCCCAGTCTGATAGCCGAGGACTGATTCTGGTGTTGAAAGGATTGCACACAAGTACAGTAGAGGCCAAATTACCCAACCTCTCCTCCAAAGGAGCCTAGTTTTTAATCGAAAGTTACCAAATTTCTGTGTTCAAGAATCCACTTTGAGTTTGCAGGCTCTTCCCAGGAATTGCTTATAAAAGAGCCTTCTTAGAATGAGCCACTCAGAAGTAAACTATATGTACCCAAGGACCTTGATTTGCTTATTTCTATATCTTTAGGGCATATAGCAGAACTTGGTCCATAGGAGACAATATATTACATTAATAATGGCTAGATGAATATGACTTTATCTTTGTCCCATCTCAGACCTCAGCTCCCTTGGCTTTTTCTTGCTTCTTCTCTTGCTGTGGGACCTCTTTTCCACTTTTGGCTGTAAGCCCATTACTAGAAGCAGAGGTGATGTTAGTGCTATACTCTTAGATCTCCTGACTCTGTGATAAATAGCACCTCTTATAAATTACCTAGTCTCAGTTATTCTTTTATAGCAACTGAAAACCGATGGAGACATTGTTTTATATCTGTCTATACCAGTATCTTATATATCTCTCCCTTATTGGCTTTATTTCTTGGAAGAACCCTACCTAGTACTATTGCCAGTAACCATACTAGGAAAATTTAAATTAAATACAGTTAAAATTAATCATCATAGTAATTCTAGGCATATTTCAAGTGCTTACTTAGTCACATGTGGCTAGTGATTACCATGTTGGACATAACACAATAGAGTGTTTAAATCATTGTACAACAGTCTATTGAATGATGCCAGTCTGGAGTAATGCAGAGACCAAGGATATTTATGAGTTTATGATCAGGATGCTTTTTTCCCAGGGTGACTCAACAACAGCTGCACTTTTGCCACATCTCTAGTACCACTTACTGTTATTATTTTTTCCTGTGTTGCTCAAAGATTCACCATGGCTCAGAGATGAGGGAAATATTTTTTCTGCTTCTATACTTGTTAACATGGAGATACCCTTCTAAAAGGACATAAAAGGGCATCCCTACTGGTTAAAAGATTATAGTAGGTTGAACCATATAGAATGGCCTTTTATAAAGGTCAGAATGTATTGAATATCATCAATTTCACAAGGTTCAACCTAATAGAAGGTTAAGGAAGAAGAACAGAAAATCTGGTTCAGGAAGAGCATCCAAAGCTTGTGCCTTTTTTGGTCTTGTATTTGTATCCTTTGGGATGGCAATAATTCAGGTGGTTTTATCTCAACAAAGGGCAATTGACTGTCTCCTTTTTCTTTGCCTGCCACAACTTTGTGAAGAGAAGCTCATAGCTGTTTATAAGAAAATAGTAATGAAAGAGGGTATTTATACAACTGTCAGAAACAGAAAATCTGAACACCTGTGGCTTTCTAATACTGTTTTCTGAACAAGTTGCCTGGAGGTGGTAGCTCTAGAGCAGATCAGTAGTTCCATGTTGTCCAGACTCTGAGTTGGCATCAATACCATTCTCTTGATCTTATCCTCACTGTTCATAATATCGCTGCACTAGCTGCAAGTATCACATCTTCAGATAGCTGTGTTTATAGGCAGGAATTGGGAATGGGCTTGGAGATGGCCAGGACAGCACAAACTCTTCTTTTCAGGGAGGAAAATCACCTACCCAGCAGATTTTTTCCTCCATCTAATTGACTAAAGCTTGTTATGAGTCCATCCATTAAATAATCAGGAAAAGGAGCATGTGATTATTAATATTGGTTTAGAATAGTTATGATTCATGCCCTGAAACTGGGCATATTGCCAAGTAAACAAAATTGACATTACATTAGCCGGGGAGAAGGGGTAGGAGAAAAAGGAAAGCAAGTGATAATGTTTGACACAAGTTTTTAAGATGCTATCAATTAGTTAATGACTGTTGAGAACAGTCATTTTAACCTGCTCAATTTCCATTGTGGAAGTTTTCCTTTGTGTGTGGAGGGGACTCTCATCTCCATTGTTCTGAAGTGGGTACATGATTGAACCAGGCCAGTGAGGCTCAATTTCGGACTTCTGTTTAAACTGTTGAAAAAGTCAAGTTTTCCCTACCCTGGAGCATCTAAGAAGATAACATGCTAGCCTGGAAATCTTGGGGGCTAGTTTGCCTGTCTGATTGCTACATGAATAAATAAATGAAAGAATGTATGAATGAACAAACAAAGTTAACAGAGGAAAGTAAAGTGAGGGATGATGAGCACTTGGGTCCAAATAAAATTGCTTAAACTCCTATATGCAGCTGTTACTGATTTATACCTGGATGGTTCAGTTACCTGACCTAATAAATTGGCTTCCCCTGTCCCTCACCTTCACCCCCTCTTTTTTACATAAGCTAGTTTGAATTGTGAAAGATTCCTGCTAGGAATCACTACCTAGCAGTAGGTTGTTATAAGTAATAGACCCTAAAATGTAGAATTGGCTTATTCAAGGTAGGATAGAAGGCAGCAAGGATCTTTCAATCCCCAGCTGAGAAGTTGGTAGTCTTTGTTATGCTCTAATAAAGCAACTAGATAAATTGTTGCTCATCTTCTCTGGGGACTCAGAGCATGTGCCATTTGAGTCTGGATCATTAAAGTACTTGGCAGAACTTTTTAGGCTGTGAAGTGTGTAGGCTACTTCTTGAAGTTCTCAGTGAGTTTTTATGAGAAAGGGACAAGTTTCTGTCAAAGTCGGTCCATGTGAAACTAAGAATAAAAATATGTCTTTGATAAAAGAAGTCCTTTCTGTCTTTTGTGGCCGAGAGCCAGGTAATGCTGTTTCTTGCAGGGCTGGAAAAGGTGAGTTCCTTCTTTGTCATATGATGATGTGCTTTCCAGCAAAGATAGGGAGGCTAGGAACAAAGCAGAAGACTAAAGCCATAGAGGAGCCAAAACCTGATTCCCATTCCTCCAGGACAGAAGGTGGCAAGCATCCTTGTGTACATCAAATGCATCATTGCAGAGTGAAAACACAAACTATAGGTGGGAGAAGGTACTGCAGTGCATGCACCTGACAAAGGGCTCATATATGGACTATAGAGAAAGAGCTCCTCTAAATAATAAGAAAAAGACAGTCTGAAATAAGTGGTAAGAGAGCTCAACAGGCATTTCACAAGAGAATATTCAGCCAATGATAAACATGAAAAGATGACAATTTCATTTGTCATCAGGGAAGTGTAATGAAAACAACAAAGAGATCCCACTACATTTTCTTCCCAAAGAGCTAAAAAAAAAAAAAAAAAAAAAGACTGACCATACTGTGTTAAAATATGTAACTGTTGGAAATCTCACACTCTGCTGATGGGAGCAGAAATAAGTACACACACTTTGGAAAATAGTGTGACATTAGTTATTAAAGTGTACATACCCTACTACCAAGGAGATCTGCTTTTAGGGGTGTGTGTGTGTGTGTGTGTGTGTGTGTGTGTGTGTGAGTTTGACAAAAACACTTCCAAAAAATGTTCTTTGCCATGTAATTTGTAATAGTCCAAAATTGGAAAAACCTAAATGCCCATCACCAGCAGGATGGGTAAACACGTTGTGGTGTAGTTTTGCAGTGAACACTGTGTATCACAAACAGAACAAACTGTCACTACCTGCAACAAATAAACTCACAGAAGTAATTTTGAGTGAAAAAACCTTGACACAGAAAAATATGGACTGTAGGGTTCCATGAAGCCATTAAGCATCAATATCACACAAAAGTAATATATGGTGTTCAGAAGTCAGGTGAAGAATGGAGATCCTTGGGAGGAAGGTAGTGATTGGGAGGGGATCCATAGGGGCTTCCAAGGTCTTGGTGTGGTTCTCTTTCTTAATCTTGGCTATATTACACAGATGTACTCACTTGTAAGAATTCCTGGGCTGGGGTTGTGGCTCAGCAGTAGAGCGCTTGCCTTGCAAGTATGCAGCTCTGGGTTCAATCCTAAGCACCACATAAAAGTAAATAAATAAAATAAAGGTATTGTGTCCAACTACAACTAAAAAATAAATATTAAAAAAAAGAATTCTTTTGGCTGTGTCATATGATTTTTACACTTCTCTCTGTGTGTTGTATGTCATTGGAAGTTTAAAAAAGTCTTTTAATCGTAGAGGAAGAGAGGAAGAGAGATGGCTATGAGTACAAATCCATGACTCATTAAAATAATAATTATCCCTGGGCTTCAAGGCAAGAGGCAGACTGAGGGAGCCCAGCCTCCCCATTCCAGGCTACAGTTTTGAGTTTCACTGATGCAGAGCTTAAAGGGGAGGCCATTAAGCTGAAAATGAGGGTAGAGCCCCGAGGCTGCTACTAAAAAACAGAACTCCCAGGCCAGAGTCTAGATGAAGGACGATATCTTTTGCTTTGGTTAATATCCCATGAAATGACCAGATGCAAATCGACTGAAAGAATACCAAGTACTAAGCTTTTTAGGAAGTTGCTTTGCCAGAGAGATCCCAGCATGGCTTAATAAGGGCCTGTGGCTGCTCAGCACAAAGGCAAGCCCCATGATCCCCAAACCTGCACCGCTTGGAAGTAGGTCACTAAATGATTCTCCCCAGGGTTCCACCTCAGTTGTGGAAAATGGAGGACAATAGACAAGGGGAGTCCTCTTAAAGAAGAGATAGGATGTCAGATAGGCCATGGATTTCATTTTACTACTAAAAACAGAACCTGATGTGTGTGAAGGACTGTTTTCTCATTTCCAGATGGGAAAGTCTATTGTATTTTCCTGTTTTCACTTTTGTATACTGTGTTGGGGACATTTATGTTTATCATTTAGTCTATAGGGTAGCTAAGAAGTGCTATAGACAGACCTCACTGAGAATTATTTGTGTGAATGCAAAAACAGGGTATAACTCTGGCTTATCTCTGATTGGAAAAGGGATGGGTGATTTTTTAGCTGTTTGTGGTATTGATACATTATGTCATGTAGTGATATTATTGAAATCGCACAAATGAAAAGCACATTTGGGGAAGAGGGCTCTACCCTCATGAATGGTTTAAAAAAAGCACACTTCCCACTTCCCACCATGTAGGAGGCAGCGACAAGGTGCCATATTTGAAGCAGCAGACCTCACGAGATACCACATCTACTGGGGCCTTGATCTTGGATTCCCCAGCCTCCAAAACTATGAACAATAAATGTCTGTTGTTTATAAAGTATATCCATCCCAAGTGTCTTGTTATAGCAGCAGTGCTAAAAAAGACTTTGAGTTTGGGTGCTCACTATGTGTGTGTGCACAGTGCATGTGGGATGGGTGCCTGGGTGGACTGGAAGATGAATTCTGCACAGATCTTCTCACTGGGGATTTGTGCTGTCTAGGGGAGGTATGATAGAGGGCTCTAGCCTGCTGTCAATCCTGTGTCTGACTGACATTATAAACAACCCAATTTATTTATAACCCATCTGTTCAAGGAATCTTGTGAGCCACTAATTTTTTAATTTCAAAAGAGAGAAAGGACTGTTTCTTACTAGAGGAGACTTAACTTTCTTCATTTTACAAAAGCACCAGTGAAATGACTATTGGATAAAATTGTGAACTTTGTCTAATGATTGTCACAAAGGCAGCAAACCCGAAAATGGGCTGGAACATGCTGATATCAGGCTCAATTTGATGAATATTTTGTTACCAGTAACTCCATTCTATATTTATACCACAACACGGTTTTACTAAGAGCCTGTAATGGAGTGTTAGATAGAATTTCATGCAAGGTATTTCTTTTTTTTTTTTTAATTTTTATTGTTGGTTGTTCAAAACATTACATAGTTCTTGATATATCATATTTCACACTTTGATTCAAGTGGGTTATGAACTCCCATTTTTACCCCATATACAGATTGCAGAATCACATCAGTTACACAGCCATTGATTTACATATTGCCATACTAGTGTCTGTTGTGTTCTGCTGCCTTTCCTATCCTCTACTACCCCCCCTCCCCTCCCNCGTTGGGATTTTGATTGGCATTGCATTAAACCTATAGAGAACTTTTGGTAATATCGCCATTTTGATGATGTTAGTTCTGCCAATTTAATTTCCTCCTTGATGTCTTCTATAACCCATTGATTCAGTAACATTGTTCATTCTCCAAGTGATGTCATGCAAGGTATTTCTAAAAAGACTTAAGGTTGTGTAAAATTGACCTTGATATGTGAGGCAGTAAAAACAGGATATAATAGAGTTTATTAAAAAAAGGTCACATTAACATATACATATACCTGTATCTGTATGCTTATATACACACATGGCTAAAAGGTTACCTTTAGGTCATGAAGTTATAGATGACCTGAATTTTCCTCTTTTATATATTGAATTTTTCTATAATGATTATGTATTGCTTTTCTATAAGATTATATTTCATGATCAAAATATAAAGATAACATGTTTTTTGAAAATAATGATTTGAAATCTATAAAGAATAATAATGTATTAGATAATGCTGCTTGTAGCGTATGTCACAAAAGTCCCATATTTTAGATTATTCAGTTTATTCAAGGTCATTCAGAAAACTCATGGTAGAATTAAGAATTAAATTTGGAGAAGTTTTCATTCTGTGCTGTCTTCCCAAGAGCACTTGCCCAGGTGTCTAAGGTGGGTTGACTGCTGATGTCACTTCTTTCATGGTCCATGTGCCATTTGGAAGGAGAAGAGATGGAAATTTCAGGGGAAAGCTGGAGATCTCTCAGACAGCTCTTCTTGCTTTCACCTGAAATGGGGAGGCAGGGTGAGTCTAATTGGTCAGATGGCCTCCTGGATCTAGGTTGCCAGCTTGTTGAGTTCAGAATGGCTGCTCTGGTTTTTCTTTGTGTTACACTGGGATCCAATCATCCATTGGCACAGAGAAACTGAGTGTTTGTATTTTCATACATTAATCTGTTCAACCTGCCAGTGTATTTATTTATCAGTACCTTTGTAAGAAATGATAGATGGAAAAGAAAGTGTCAGGGGAGGGGAGGGGGGATAGTAGAGGATAGAAAAGGCAGCAGAATACAACAGACACTAGTATGGCAATATGTAAATCAGTGGATGTGTAACCGATGTGATTCTGCAATCTGTATATGGGGTAAAAATGGGAGTTCATAACCCACTTGAATCAAAGTGTGAAATATGATATATCAAGAACTATGTAATGTTTTGAACAACCAACAATAAAAAATTAAAAAAAAAAAGAAAAGAAAGTGTCACAGAAGAAACATCCAGTTATGAGCAGTGGAGTAATAGGTAATTTTATTATTTTACTTTTATAAGGGATTTTGCTGTGAGGTGAGAGCATGATCCAAGTGGTAAATATTAACAAGAAGAAAGGATTATCTTAGTGATGGGCCACAACTCCAGATTCATGTGGAACCAACATACATTGTTCCTTAAAGGTGAAGCTCCCATGCAACTGGGGGACAGTTGTTAGGATGGGACATAGGGCACCATGGGGTGTGAGAGATAGTGAGGAGGTTATTTTCCGGTGCCAATGGGAACTGCAATAGACTCTAAGGGCAAAAGGAAGAAATGCTTTGCATTTGCTCCTTGAAACTACAGAAGAGGCCTAACTTGTTGAAAGTAAGATGATCTTTCTGATAATGAACTCTATCTTCATGGCCTTCCAGGTGTGATGGGCACAATGCAAGGTTAGAGGTATAATCCTAAATTTCTACATATTGATGTAGATGTGGAAACCTAGAATGTTTCAGCCAAAGTGGACCTGAACTCTGCAGAGGGAGCCAGCTTGGCACTGCTGTCTGTCTTGTGCTGGCATCACATCAAGCTGTCTCTTTTCTGGGGCAGCAGAGGGTTGCAGTTAAGTCTGGACCTGGCTAAAGCATCTCCCAGATGCATCATCTGTAGTTCTTCAGAGCCTATGGTCTAGAGTAAGGTTGTTTCCAGGGGGAAGATCAGAGGGGACTGGAGATTATGCTGTAAGACTTTGTTTATATAATTATGTGGTAGTATATTTCGTTTGTCATATTTCTATGTGTCTTTTTTTCTGGAGTGATTGTTGAATTATTTATTGTGTTTTGAGTAAATTAAATCCCATAAAGCAAGTCCCAGATATCATTTGGCTGTTTACATGTAATTATTATAAGCTTCTTTATCAGTATTAACTAATGTTTGTATGTTACAGGTTTTAGATCTTATGTAATATTTTCGCATATAGTATTGCATGTCATACAAAAAACACAAGTTTTCTGTATGACATGCAATATTCATTCTTTTTTTTTGGCACTGGGGATTGAACACAGGAATACTTAACCACTGAGCCACATCCCTAGCCCTTTTTATGTTTTATTTTGAGACAGGTTCTTGCTAAGTTGCTTAGGACCTCACTGAATTGCTGAGGCTGGCTTTGAATGTGCAGTCCCTCCTGTCTCAGCCTTCCAAGCTGATGGGATTACAGGTTTGCGCCATCATGCCTGGCTTCATTATCCATTCATAACAGATGAGAAGAGTGAGGGTGAGTCACATCCCAAACCACACAGCTATCAAGATGTAGAGCTGGAATTTTAAGCCTTCATTTATTATTGCAAACCCATCATTCTTTCCATCATTCCATTCTTTTTTTAATAACTTTATTTTATTTATTATTTACTTTTATGTAAGGCTGAGGATCGAACCCAGGGCCTTCCATGTGCGAGGCAAGAACTCTGCCACTGAGCCATAACCCCAGCCCTCTATCATTCCATTCTTCTACTCCTTTACTCCTTAGGATGAAATAAAGTCTCCCCTGGTAAGACTTTTTAGGCATGGAATTGATGACTCAGAGCTTAGGTATCTCCGCATCTTCCATTTTCTTCTTCCTGTCATGTTGATTTGAAGATGTCAAGGAGAAAGATTCAGGATTGGGAGAGTGGAGAATGATAGCCTAGTGTACCTCAGCTGTATGTACATCATATATTATATATTCATATAATAAATATTTACTAAATACCTACTGTATGCTGAGTATGGAGCTAGGCACTAGGGTACAGTGGGACACTGCCTTCATTAAACCTAGAACCCCATGGGGAAGACATATTCAGTGATTCACTATTCACTCTACTGATGTTATGAATGGGTGCAATGTGCTTCTTCAGACAACATAGGGGTCTAAAACAGGAAGAACTAATCTAGGTGGATCTGGGAAGATTTCCTGGAGAGAGTAAGGTTAAATTGAAAAGTGGAATTAGCTAATAAGCAAAGTTTTAGGTCATGTAGAATATGGTACTTCTGAAGAATTGAGATAAATCTAGTGGAATGAGTAAAGGAAAGAGTATAGGCCCATGAAGGTGGGTTTGGACCAGGTTTTGCAGAGAATATAAGAATTTCAGTCTTTATCCTAAGAATAATGCAAAGTAACTGAAGATTTTTTTTTAACAGATGTGTGACATGATCAGATTTGAATTTTCCAAGCATTATTTTAACTGGTACTGTGGGGAATATGCGTGTAGGTTATATGGTGAGTTTGAGGTGGCTGTAAGACATCCAAATGACTAGATGGGCAGCAGGAACTCAGGAAAAAGTCTGGTTTACACAGGCATATGGAAGACGATTTGGCACAAATGAAACCAAGAGGGTGGGGAGAAGGTAGAGAGGATAGATAAGGCATTCATTTATTCTGTTAATGTTAATTTAGTATGAAGTGCCAATAGTGTTTTCTAGGTATCATTACTGCAGAATGAAAAAGCCAAGATTTCTGCTCTGTGGGGTCTATATTCTAATTCTAGTAAGGAAATGTTGGGGGGGGGGTTCGTGTCATACAATAAATAATAAATTTCTCATAATATGTACTTATAAATTATGTTATGACAAAGTAGAGGAGGGTAAGGGGATTGGTAACTTGTGGGGTGGAATGCAATTTTAAATATGGCTGCCTGGGTAGATCTCTCTAAGAGGGTGAGGAAGTGAATCTGAGGAAGAGTATTTCCTGCAGAGGGAATGGCCTGGACAAAATCTCTGAGGAGCATGAGGGACAGCACAGAGACTCACACCTAGAACCAGATGAGTTCAGACAGATCACAGGAGATCTGAGCACAGTGTCTGTGAGATTTGGAGTTTACTCTGAGTTGGGGACCAATAGGATACTTTTTTTGTTGTTAATTTTTATTTGTTCTTTTTAATTATAGATGACAATAGAATGGTTGTACATAAATATAGAGTTACACTGGTTATGTATTCATATATGAACATAGGAAAGTTGTTTCTGATTCATTTTACTCTCTTTCCCATTCCTCTGTCCCCCACTTTCCCCAATCCACCCGTCCAATCTGGTGAATCTCTACTCTCCATCCTCCCACCATCTATTGTGAGTCAGTAACCACATATCAGAGAGAACATTGGCCTTTGGTTTTTTGGTATTGGCTTATTTAATTTAGCATGATAATCAGTTCTATCCATTTACTGGCAATGCCATACTTTCATTTTTCTCTATGGCTGAGTAATATTTCATTGTGTATATGTACCACATGTTTTTTTATCCATTTGTCTGTTGAGGGGTACTTAGGTTGGTTTTCTAGCTTAGCTAGACCAATAGAAGATTTGAAGAGGAAGGTTGACAGAACATGACAAGTAGAAAGGACTACCACTCTTGTTGCTGCCATGGGATTAGACTGTCAGGGCAAGCTGGAAGCACAGACACCAGTAGAGGGGACTGCAGTCTTCCAGGTGAGAGGCATTGGTGCCTCACACCTGGGTGGTGGCAGTGAAGGTGGGGAAAAGAGGTTGGATTCTGGGCTTGAGATCTGGCCTGGAATCCAAAGGTCTATCATTAAGTATTTATTGAGTTATGATTTGCTAAGTTAAGTGAAATAGAGTCTACCTAACTTATTAACAGTGGCAAATAATTTAATTTTTGTTTTCAAAACCCTTCAAATGGTCTAATTTGGAAGATAAAACTAAAACATTTGAGCCAATAGTAAAAAAGAAAAAAAAAAAAAAGCAGGAAAAACACTATCCCCAAAATTGTACTTGCCTTATGCCAATTGCTCTGTTAAAGACTTTATTAGTTGGTTATTTTACAGTTTTGTATGGTTCAACCTAATACCATCTGATTTAATCACCACAATCACCTTGTGAATTGAGTTTTTTTTTCCCATTGCACAGAGAAGGAAGTTGAGGCTCAGGAAAATTTAGTAGACAATAAGTGATGGTGAGGACAGTATAAGAAAGGTGTAGTGGAGAACTAAATACTATATATATTTATATAGTTAAATATTACAATAAATATTTATACTAGTTGACTCAGGAGGTGTTTATGTGGGGTGGAATCATTTAGGGAGCTTGAAAGAACAAACGTGAATTAGGTTGTAAGAAAAGGCTAGATGTTATTGATTTGCAGCAGTGGAGGGGAGAGGAGGATATTCCAAATAGAAGGAATTCTCTGGCTAAGTTACAGAGTTGGGATAGAAATTAAAGTATTAGAGAGAATGGCACTAGTCTGGCTAAACTTGGGGTTTACCTGGTATTATTTACCAGAGCTGCTATAACAAAGTACCCCAAATTGGGTGGCTTAACGCAACAGAAAGGCATTCTTCATGGTTCTTGGGGCTGCAAGTCCAAAGTCCAGGTGTCAGCAGGGCTGTGCTCCCCCTGAAGGGTCTAGGGAAGAATGCATTCCATACCTGTCTCTTAGCTTCTGATGTTGCCTGCATTCCTTGATCTTCTTTACCTTGTATGTGCATCTTAGTCTCTGACTTCTCATCATGTGGTGTCTTCATGTATGTCTGTCTCTGTTTCTCTTCTGTTTTTTGAATTAGGATCACCCTAATTCAGTAGGACCTCTTCTTAACTTGATTACACATGTAAGTTCTCAAGTTCCTTGTTCCAAATAAGGTCATGTTTACAAGTACCAATGTTAAAACTTCAACTTATCTTTATGCAGGATACAGTTCAACCTGTCATACTTACTAGGCAAATGTTAAGTAATTCATTACAATTTGTTGAATGAATAAATGAAACAAATGATGTGGTTGGATGTAAATGTGTACGTGGTTAAGTGGGATCAGTGAGGCTCTTAGATGTCAGGTGGAGGATTTTGGATAATGCTTTACCCAGGGTATTAAAGGTTGTTAATTGAAATGAGGAGTTGATTTTATAGGGCCAGGCAGTGGAGAGTTATATAGTTTGAGATTTAAGAATTTTAGATCTTCAATCTGTCTATAGATGTCTCCAGATTTTTGTCCCTTGATTCTATAAAAGATGACTGTTAAAAATACCAGTTGCCAGCTTGATACACCCAAGCAGCAAGTCTGTGGTTTCAGAACAGAGATTATTTTTCATGTGTTAAAGTCTCTGGAAGTAGCAGTAATGGACTCAGGAAAGTAAACTTGGAAAAGGCCAATGGTAAGAGCAGCATGAATGTGGTGTCATTTTCCATAACAGAAAACCTAT
Source organism: Marmota marmota marmota (assembly GCF_001458135.2). Taxonomy (NCBI): domain Eukaryota; kingdom Metazoa; phylum Chordata; class Mammalia; order Rodentia; family Sciuridae; genus Marmota; species Marmota marmota. Next base: position 23,900,312 of record NW_026000016.1, on the reverse strand, counting down.
ATATAGCCTCCAAGAGTATATGTAACCATGAACAGCATCTTCTCTCTGAGCTTCTTCAAGTTTTTCACAAGCTTGACCCATTTCATTTCTTACCTTCTCACAACTTCCTTAGAGTGGCTGGTATTTTGGCTCAGAAGTCTGCAATGATCCAACCTTAGAGACCAGGTTCTTGTTGTTGTTGTTATTGTTTTGGTACTAGGGATTGAACCCAGGGGTGCTTCAACACTGGGCCACATCCCCAGCTCCACACTTTAAAATTTTTTAAAATTTTGAGACAGGGTCTTGATAAGTTGCTTAGGGCCTTGCTAAGTTGCTGAGGCTGGTTTTGAATTTTGTGATCCTCCTGCCTCAGCATCTCACATTGCTCATTCCAGGAGTGCACCACCATGGCTGGCAGAGGCCAGTTTCTTCTTAAGTACCCCCAGTGGCAGATGTGTGTGTTGGTGTCTTACATGCCTGTCAGCTGTAGACAGCGTGCTTTGTAGATTGACCAGGCACACACAGATGCCTAGCATCTTACCTTCTGAACCTGCCTATTATGGGCTAAATTTTGCCCCCCTCCAAAAAAGAGGTTGTATTCCTAACACCCAGGACCTCAGAATAATACTTTATATGGAAATAAGGTCTTTGAAGACATAACATTTAGGGTGGGTGCTAACCCAATATGAATGATGTCCTTATAAGAGGGAAATCTGGGCAGAGGCACAGAGAATAGCATGCCAGGTAAAGAGACGAACACATAGGAGACCACCACGTGATGGCAGAGGGGAGTCTGGAATGCTGCGGCCATATGTCAAGGAATGCTCAGGATTCTTGACAATCCACTAGAAGGTGGAAGAGGCAAGAAAGGATTTTCCCCTATGGATTTTAGAGGAAGCATGGCCTGACCTCAACTTGATTTCAGGCTTCTAGCCATTTATTCTGTGAGAGAATAAATTTCTGTTATTTTAAGCTACCTAGAATGTGCTACTTTGTTACCACAGTCTTAGGAAACTAATACATTGTTCCTTTCATTAAAGTTTACTTGTCTTAAAATTTTATTTTCTCATATCACTGTATTGAATTAACTTAGCAACAGCTATTTATAGCTGTTGATGGCATAATGGGGTGTGATGTGTGGAGTTTCTGGGCATTGCATATTCCATAAAGGGATCCAGTCTGGAAGGTCATCCTCAAATGTAGTAATTGAAGGGACACCACATCATTTCAGACGGGAAAGGGAACCAAGTGGAATAGTGAGGGGTGGCTACTACCCAGTGGGCTAGTAATATGGGTACCATAACCACCTCTAGGCCTGAAGGAGGCAGGGGAAGGAGCAACTCCCAGAACTGGGAGAGTCATAGCTATGGCTGCAGGGGTTGGCTGATTAACAGGATTTTTGGCCAGAAGTGGGGACAGGTGCCCAGTGTCACTTGCAACAAGGTAGGGGGAGCTACAGGCCCGAATACCTGATCTTATTCTTTCTTCACCCACTCTGATTTCTGTTAACTGCACCTCGCCAGAAGCTGCAGGATGAAGGAAGCTGAGGATGCAGCCTGTAAAGGTCGGCCTTGCTGGGGTACAAAGAAGGGTGGAGAAGAGTGCAGTCCTCAGGCAGGAGATAAGGATGGGGAATGCAATCTGATTGTACTAGATAGGGCAGGAACCAGCTGTCAGAAGCTTTGATTTGATTCTCCAGGGGTGAAAGGTCCCCCTTCCAGGCTGCTTTTCATTTTTGTGGAACCCATTTTTGTGTGTGTGTGTGTGTGTGTGTGTGTGTATTACAGCCAACTCTGAATGCTAAGACCTAACAGATTCTTTTAATGTTCAAGGGTGATGGGGCCGAGGTCGAGGGAGAGAAACTTAACAAAAATGGGACACACAATGGTGGTTTTTTTAGCTTTGAAGTAAGGATTGGCAGAAGCAAGATACTGACCAGTGATAGGGTTAGAAATAATCATGTTTTAAAGGAAAAGAGGTGAGTAGATTCCAGTAAGTGGGGACAAAGACTTGCAAAGATGACCTGTACTCAGTCCTGAGAGAGGGAAATGAGTGCGAGATTTCTCAGGATAGTGGTGAGAACATGAGCCAAAACATAGGAAAAGTGCTCTTCGGATTATTGCTGAGTCCTGCTGATCTTGTGCCTGGAGTTGCTGTCAGAATGCCTGAGATGAGGCCCACTAGTATTCCAAAGAAGGAAGCACTAAATGCCAGGTAATAAGTCCAGAGCATTTATTAGGGGAAATCAGAGAGTGCTACAGTGTGTCCTCATGGTGGGCAGTGAGAGAAAAGGGGTATTCTTCCATAGGTGTGTCCAGAGCAAGGGGTCAGGGTATGGAGCTTTTACGAGGTCTTCAGGAATTGTAACTCCAAGCCACAATGATGTTTTGGGTAAAAACTTAAAGCACCTTTATTGGTGCCTGGAAATGTTTAAGGGCTGGCCTGGGTCCAAACCTGGGAAAAATCTTCAGCTGGCTGGGCCAACCGAGAGGCCAACATACCCTAATTTTCAAAAAGGAGGCAGAAAGAACATAATAAAATGGGGGGGGGGTCCTACAGATCTAAAGCATTGTATATATACATAATGAAAAACTACAATAGCCATTATAATAATAAGTCACCTAGTTTGGGGCACACTGAACAATTTTAGCTAAGCTTTTGGATTGCATATGACTGCTCATTGTGAACACACTCAAAGTGAAACAAAAGGCACTTCATTTCCTCAATTAAAAGTAGAGTACCTGGGGTATAAAGTAGGACAGAACAGAAATCAGACATATCAGTTTGCAACTTAAGCTTTGCCAACCTTCTGAATTTGTTCTTTGCTTAATTTGTCCCATAGTTGTCTCAGGATCATAGGCGTTTTCTGCTTAGTAACTGACTGACTTCTGAGTCTCCCATGAGCAGGTGTATGTAGGAGAGCTGGGGGCCAGAATTCCACTCTAAAAAGAGACACTTTAATTTTTCTGGTGTGGCCACAGCAAGGCCAGGTAGCAATCACAAGGAGCTTTCACTTGGGAGAGTTTTCAAATCCTGACCCTTTCCATTCTCTTTTCTTTAGCTTCCAGGAAGAACAACTCTGGTTACTACCTCTTGGACAAGGCCTTTTCTACTTTCTTCTTTACGTATTGAAGTATTGCTTTCCTCAAAATCTTATCTTCCCATCTTTTCTTGTTCAGGTTTTCTTCCTGAGGGAATCTCATCTGTATTTACCTGCACACTTTACGGGGTTACCACGATTGCCAGCAGACTCCTGGATATTTCACATACACTTCTTACCCAGAGCGAAAGCTTATCACATCTAATTGAGCAACCCACCCTCCACCCCACTGCTCTTCTTGCCATATTTACTTATCATGACTACTGGGATTTGTACCCTTGTTGTCACTTGAAACTTCAGTCATCTTTCACTGTTAGTTCTCTATTCTCTCTAGATTCCAGCATCTCTTGATATCCTAATAATCAGTTGCTAAGTTCTGCCCTCTTTTCCTTCTCGAGATACACTTTGATTCTCTTATAATTTAAATACTTATTAAATCTCTTCTAGATTATTTCAGTAGTTTCTTGGCATCAAATTCACAGCACATTTCTTTTATTGGTACATGAATTATCTCCCTATCTGACACAGGTCAAGTAGGTCAAAACTTTCAGTGGCCCCTGTTGCCCAAGGTGTCTAGTTCAATCTGGTGGTGACTTTGAGACCTTCCAGAATTTAGCCCCAACCGCCTTTCTCACCTACTGTGCCTGTCTCTGCTCTTCCACTTGTAACACTGTACTACTTGGATCCCCTGAACATGCCATTCATACCTCCATGATTTTGCTTATGCTATCTGTGAAATCTCTTTCATTTACATTCAAATCCACATATCTTTTCCTGAGCCACTTGACATTAACTATTCCCTACTTTGTCTTTTATACTTTGCTTATTCCTCTACTATAATACTTTTCATTCTGCTTTATATTATCATTAGCTGCCTTCCTGCTGCCTTTCAAGGTGTAATCTCCTTGAGGGCAGCCACTGAATTTTATTCACTTTTGTATTCCTGCAGCCCCCACCACACAGGACTTTACCCATGGTAGATTCTTGATAAATGTTAGCAAATGAGTGGATACTATTCATATTCTTACAATGTGGGTAATTGGGAAACTGGCCTTGAAGCTGGTAGCAGAGCTTCCAAATTTCTGATCTTTCTTCATCACAGCCAAAAGTTCAAAAGAAGATAATCTAGTTATGGGGAAGAAGTTATGGGAAGTCTGAAGGGAAATGCAGCTGCACTCTCATTCCATTTGCTCCTGTGGTTTTGCCTCATGGCCTTGACTTGAAATTTCAGTTGAAAACTTGAAATGCAACCAAAATAGTTCCTTCTGTGTCACCCGATAATAAGGCTTTCTAAACCCTTCATTTTCACTCAAACATTTCTCTTGAAAATCAGCTCAGCTACAAAGTGGGGCTAATTCAACTGCCACCCATGCGGATGTAGTTGTGAGGATGAGTTTCAGTGAGACATTTTTAGACTCTCCAATATGTCAACAAGTTAAGAGTTTCATTCATTTAAAAAATGTAAATAAATGCAGCTGCATCTGGCTGTATGGACAATAAAAGTGAGATCGTGGTGTTAAACCAAGTGAGAAGATGCTTTAACTTGACAGAAACCCCCAGCTTTGAGGATAATTTAAGAGCATTAATAAATGTGTTAGAAAAAACATGCAACAAAACCCATACCTCCAGCTCATCTTTTTTCACTCTATGAGCTAGCAGGATTCATAATGACAGCTTAAGAACCATAAATAAAGAACTGTCTACTTACCAAAACCAATTAAATTGTGAGAAAAGAAATCACATACATTAAACTTGCATGTTGGAATTCTCCATTACTACAGTTAAATAATTATATAATTTCATATTTCTTATTGGGATCTTTTTACTGAGTTAAGCAGTGTTCAACTTTCAAAAACTAGATTTCCAGAAATCAGGTTGAAAAATCTGTTTTGTTTGAAGATATGCATTTTTTCCAAAAAAATACCATTACAAATACAGTCAGGTACTGGGACTAGCCCATGAAAGCCATTTAAACGATATGATATTGATGCCATATTGTGTATTTGAAGAAAATATAGTAAAAGAAAATTTCCATCATAATACTAGCATTCATGTAAGTAATTTAATCTCCCATCTCTGAAATTTATTAAGAAAGGTTTTCATTTTTACTAAATGATGCTGCCTGTGGAAAAGCAAATTTAATTAAAGGATGAAAATATACATGAGTACTGTGGTGGAGATTCTAAGGGGAAAATTTGGGCCCTTTCCAAGGCTTGGTAATTTGATGTTATTTTTTTTAAAAAAAACCTACATTAAATGTTATTTTCAAATGTGTAGCCTTCATTTCTCTCATATGTATATATTACTGGCACCCTTTTACACTTATCATTCATGATTAGGGTCATTTTTCTTTGGCTTACAAATGGAGAAAAGAGACAAAGAAAGGAGGATTATTTTCCTGAAATAAAAGTTAGATGAAAGAGGGTGAAAAACTCTTAAAGGGGATATACGGCATATGAAAATGGATTTCCCATATTGTTTAACCTGAGCTAACTTAGCAAAAATGCATGAGCTCCTTAAAGAAGAAAGAGCTCTTTGTTAGATTTGAGAGGTCCCTGCAGCAACAGGCCATGCTGTTGTCCCACTGCAAGGGCAGGGCTATCAAAGGAACAAGCACAGAAAGAGTACAGTATGCAGCTGGCTATCCTTTTTTATAAAAGCCTCACAATTGGGTATCTGGAGCTTTCTGACTCACTATACTCTGTCATTAACAACATATGAATTTTGTGAGTGTAATTATGACTTATTTCTCTTCCATTTTTCCATACAGGGTAAAATACTGTATTCTATCCTTAAAAATTTTGCATCTGAAAAAGAAAAAAATATTTCATCTATCTCTCTCAATCACCAGTCTCATCCAATGCACTATAAAACCTGCAGTCCCTCCATTTCAGTTTGCTCACACTGTTTAGAGAATACTTTATCAGACTTTTCTCCAGCCAAGAAAAGTTCATTGACTTCTGGTTTGATTCACATGTTGAAATTTTTCTGCCAGGTGTTCAGGACCTCAATAGTGTGTCCTCAATCTTCCCAGCTAAGCCCAGATGGCCTCTACTTCTATCAGGTGCCTCTACTCTGGTTTGGACAGAATCTTTTCTGTTGTTTGAAAGTATCACAACTCTTCCAAGCTCGATGCATCATTAGTTCATGTTTTTCTTCTTGAGAATCATACTTTTTCTTTCCTGGCTATCTAAATTCTAAATTTGGAGGAAACAATGTTTCGAGTATTTCTTATACACACAATAATTTTAGGCACATGAGGCCCTAGCAACCATGTTTCCTATATGATGCTGTCTTCCCAGCCACACTTGACTGGGCTAAAAGAGGGCATACGATCCCAAATGGAAAGATCAAATTGTCTTCCTTAGGAATTTGGAAATTGAAAACCAGTGTGCATCTGAAATGGGAACATGTACCGTAGTTACTGTGGTTCAGCCATAGTCTATTTTATGGAAAGAAATCAGGGAAGTTGAATGGTGGAAAGGGAGAGATAAATTATGTAAATTAATGTTCTTGGTAGAAAATAACAGAAACCAATTCTAGATAATTTAAGTAGAAAATATTTATCACAGGGACATTGTGTAGCTCATAGAATTGATGGGAAAGCTAGAGGACTAGATTTGAGAAATGGATCAAAGAAAAATAGGCAGCCAGAAGACAGCTAAAGTGTCTCCCTAGGAACAGTTTAGAAAGAATGTCATCACAGGCTCTATCCATTCCTCCCTCCTGATACTCCATCCTTCCATATAGCAGCTGCAGTAATCTTTCTAAAATTTAACTTAGATTATAATATTCTCCTGCTGTCATGTACTAAAGAATTTGTCTGTTCTTTGTCTTGGCATGCAGATTCTAAAACCACTGGAACTTCCCAAGTGATAGGATGTCTTTGTTATTCATGGTGGGTCCTGATAATTTATGCTAGTGAGATGACTCCTGGCAGGACTTTTAGACAACTCATGCTAATGAGATAATTCAAGATGTGAATTCTAAAAGACCAATGATGTGACTTAGAGGACTGGGTCTGCCTGACCTGACTTCCAACCTCTGGGGGGTAAAATATATCTTGTAGCTTCCATGAAAACCTAAGGTAATTAATTACAAATAAAGGCATTTGAGTGAGTAACAACTATTGTCCTTCTGTGTTCCTCTTGGAATACCTTTTCTAAAGAGATAGTGATGGGGCAAATTTGATATGGACATAGCAGGACTCTTTATGGAGCACATATGTTTTAGTAACAAAGCTTGTGATAATCATAGTCCAGAAATAAGACAAACTGAATTAGGATTTTTTTCATATTTATTATTATTTTTTAGTTGTACTCAGTATCTTTATTTATTTTTATGTGGTGCTGAGGATCCAACCCAGGGCCTTGCACGTGCTAAGCGAGCGCTCTACCGATGAGCCACAACCTCAGCCCTGAATTAGGATTTTTGAAGTAGTAATTGATAGTGGTAAGATGGGTGAGTACCTAATGTGTGCCCACCTGCATTCAGACCTGCCAGGTTCTCTCTATGCTGGACACTGAAAGAACAAAACGATATAGATCCCTAGAGTTGCAAGATTTCCTGACAACTGGAGATGTATATTCCAGCTTCCCTGGCAATTTGATTAATGGCTGGGGGAAAATAGAGAGGACCTTGTAACCCTGAAATTATCTGGAAACAATGCCAGAGGTTTCTGATGTTAAGAGAAAGTCTTCTTTTGCTGGACTTTGCCTGATAATTGTGCCATAATCCAACCTGAAAGAAGTGGTGCTGAAAGTTACATAGATCCCTCTAATCTAGAGAAAGACTTCAGATTTGAACAAGAGGGTCTCCTCTGCTCCTCTGACTAAATATTAATTCTGACCAAAGTTTATTAGAATTTATATTAGTTTTTCATGGTCCTATTATGTTTGGTTAATGATTATCCAGTTCAACTTTGATTTTACAGATTTGTTATTAATTACTGACAATTCAGAGACCCCCCCCCCCCTAAAGAATTGCTCTTCTATCTCCATTGATGGGTAGTGCTCTTTTTAAAGGAAAACCCATGGGTAGGACATATCATGGATTTTTCAGAATTAGTTCAGCTATTTCTCAGACCATTCTAGTGGGGTTCAGTAGAACTCCATCAATTCATTCGTCTCTCCATCTATGCATCCAAATAGACGAATATTTCATGATTTATCCATTCACTAAACCTATATTGAACACTGTGATAATGCCAATTTTGGGGAAGATCAAATTGGGTATCTGTGGAGGGGGGCAATCAATGCATTGAAGAAAGACAATGAAGGTTAGAGGTGATTAATTACCAATTAAAGACTAGGTGAAAGCTGTAGCCAGATGGCAGAAAAATCTGAGGATCAGACTTAGAACATAACTGTAAGAGTAGCAGTGTCCCAGGGAAAGTTGAATTCACAATTTTGGCAAGTTTGCTCTTCTAAATTCTGAGTCTTGAGTAGGACAGAGTGGAATCCTAAGACATTCAATGGGGACATCTGTAGATGGGAATATGAAATCTTAAATTTCTAGATCCTTCTGAACCCTCTGACTTGCAGAAGTGGCCATTTTTCCCTGTTAAAGGCTAGAGCCTCTCTTAGTACAAGACAACTCCACTAGACCAATAAATAGGATTGAACCATAATGTAACCTGGCTAGAGAAGTATTTGGGCCTGCTAAATGAGAAAAGGGACTATATCCCAAAGGAACAATATGAGGAACAATATGACCTCAACAGTACATTTTGATAAGATCTGGGAGAATATATTCAGGGCAGGGTTCTTAGGGTTCTAGGAACATGAATTTGGACAATGGAAGTTTATTAATATGGACTACTCTCCCATAACATAGGACTTACCAACTTAGCAAACTCTGGGAAATGGTTCTAGTATGCTGCTAGGTTGATTCTTGGAGATTTGGAAAAAAGGAATGGCTCATTTTAAGTGAGGTAGAAGCATCAGAAATGCTGTGGCAGACAGGGAAAGAAGGGATCAAAAGACTCAGAGATGTGGAATTGCTGGAGTGAAAATATTGCCTCATACTGGAAAGCTCACCAATGACTGTTTATGGGGGACAGATGTGGAGTACACTGTTTACCAAAGTAACAAGAACATGCTGAATCAAGGAATATCAGAATCACTGAAAGACTTGTGGTGATTTTCCTCTATATGCTGGGGCTGATATTAGGTGCTGTTACAGGACTGTGTTCTCTTATAGCAATGGAGATGACAGGATCTGAAAATAATAGAGGCCAGGTAGTGGCACTTGTTTGTCAGAAGCAAGGGGGAGCATACTTACTATTGTAATGAGAGAGAGTCAGAGTGGAGGCCTTGAAAGCCTGGCCCTCAGGGAGCTTTGGATATGATCAAAGGAACATAATATCTCTAGGGACTTCTTGGCTGTCAAAGGTATTGCTCAGTATACACAATCAAAACAATTCAAGGATTGATCAAGAAGCTGAGGGCAACTGTCCCAAAGTAAAAAGTCATATGATCTTTTGCCTAGTTTCCAGACATGAGCAAGTTTTCAGACTTAAAAGCAATTGAAAGAGAGGCCAGCTCCCATGGTCTCTGCCATGGAAATACCCTGCAACATCATGGCAAGGGTTGTAATAATTCTCTCAATCTTTCCTCAAGGGAACTTATTGTCATATACTTGGGTAATTGTTTTCTGAAGAAAGGAAATATTCTGACATTTTCAAGGAATGTTCTATGTAGGGTTGGAGTAGAAACTTAGTTCTTGGGAACTCAAAGTACTGTCAGGGTAAATAAAAATTTAAGATTAAGAAGCAAATGGAGGGCTGGAGTTGTGGCTCAGTGGTAGAGTGTTTGCCTGGCATGTATGAGGCACTCGGTTTGATCCTCAGCACCACATAAAAATAAATAAATAAAATAAAGATATTGTGTCCATCTACAACATCTATTTATCTATCTAGAAGTAAATGGAGGCCAGGTCATAAATATATCTTGGTCCAGGGGTCTGGCTCATAGCATCTAGTAAGGAAGGGCCCCTAAACAACCTGTTAGGTGGAATGATTCAACCAGTTGATGTCAACAAGCTTTCATTGGTTACTCAGTGTGTGCACAATGGGTACATGAATGGTGTAGCCATGGTGGCAAGATGGAGGCAACATGCATATAATAGCATGACTCTTGCTTACCAAGGCTGACATAGACAGTACCACTGCTGAGTGCCTAGTCTTCAGCCACAGAGACCAGTACTAAGTTCCTGCTATGTTATCTTTTGAGAGGAACAACCAGATGTTTGGTAGCAAATTGATTACACCTAACCCTATTGTTATGGTTTGGATCTGGAATGTTCATGTGTTGAAAACATGATCCCCAATGCAGGAAAGTTCAGAGGTGGGGCTTTTAGGTAGCGACTATGGCTCTGACCTCATCAGCAGATTAATCCCTTGGTTGATTAATCTATTGATAACTAAATGGACTTCTGTGGGAATTGTAGGCAGGTGGGTGTGGCTGCAGGAAGTAGGTCACAGGGCATTTGGCCTTGGACTATAGCTGTCCTTGGCCTCTTCTTCCCCTACTCCCACTTGCCCAAACCTGTTTCCTGGCTGCCATGAGCTGAGAAGCCGCCCCCCCCCCCCCCCCCCCCCCCCCCCCCCCCCCCCCCCCCCCCCCCCCCCCCCCCCCCCCCCCCCCCCCCCCCCCCCCCCCCCCCCCCCCCCCCCCCCCCCCCCCCCCCCCCCCCCCCCCCCCCCCCCCCCCCCCCCCCCCCCCCCCCCCCCCCCCCCCCCCCCCCCCCCCCCCCCCCCCCCCCCCCCCCCCCCCCCCCCCCCCCCCCCCCCCCCCCCCCCCCCCCCCCCCCCCCCCCCCCCCCCCCCCCCCCCCCCCCCCCCCCCCCCCCCCCCCCCCCCCCCCCCCCCCCCCCCCCCCCCCCCCCCCCCCCCCCCCCCCCCCCCCCCCCCCCCCCCCCCCCCCCCCCCCCCCCCCCCCCCCCCCCCCCCCCCCCCCCCCCCCCCCCCCCCCCCCCCCCCCCCCCCCCCCCCCCCCCCCCCCCCCCCCCCCCCCCCCCCCCCCCCCCCCCCCCCCCCCCCCCCCCCCCCCCCCCCCCCCCCCCCCCCCCCCCCCCCCCCCCCCCCCCCCCCCCCCCCCCCCCCCCCCCCCCCCCCCCCCCCCCCCCCCCCCCCCCCCCCCCCCCCCCCCCCCCCCCCCCCCCCCCCCCCCCCCCCCCCCCCCCCCCCCCCCCCCCCCCCCCCCCCCCCCCCCCCCCCCCCCCCCCCCCCCCCCCCCCCCCCCCCCCCCCCCCCCCCCCCCCCCCCCCCCCCCCCCCCCCCCCCCCCCCCCCCCCCCCCCCCCCCCCCCCCCCCCCCCCCCCCCCCCCCCCCCCCCCCCCCCCCCCCCCCCCCCCCCCCCCCCCCCCCCCCCCCCCCCCCCCCCCCCCCCCCCCCCCCCCCCCCCCCCCCCCCCCCCCCCCCCCCCCCCCCCCCCCCCCCCCCCCCCCCCCCCCCCCCCCCCCCCCCCCNCCCCCATCCCCTTTCACCATGATGTTCTGCCTTACTTCATGCCCACAGCAATGGAGTTGGATTACTATGGTCCGAAACCTCTGAAACTGTGAGCCCAGAAGTAAAATTTCTTCTCTAAGTTGTTCTTGCAAGGCAGTTTGGTCATAGTGATGAAAAACTGACTAACACACCCATCCACTTAGGAAAGTAGGGAAATTAATTTTGCCTGCAATGGATATATATTTCAGGTATGTGTTTGTTGTTCCTGCCTTTAGGGTTTCAGCCAGCACCACCAGAGGGGCTTTGTGTTTGTTTTCAACACTGTGGGATCCCACATGACACCACAGTGGATTAAGCAGCTTGTGGAATAGCAAAATAAATATAACAATGGATATGTGACTGTGGGATCCACTGTCTTGTTACATATTTCTTTGCTAGAAGTTGCCAGCCTGATAGAACAATAGAATGTCTTTTTTGGAGGTACAACTGGGATACACTTAATTTAAGTGAAAGTCAAATAAGTCCATAGTACTTTTTTATCTTAAATTATATATTTAAATTTATATTTTGTAATCTACCAATTTCTTAAGAGAATGAGAATGGGGCACCCTCTCATAAAGGCAGAATTCAACCTGTTATAGTCAGCTTTTTTGCTGCTGTGTCTAAATGACCTGACCAGCACAATCGTAGAGGAAGAAGAGTTTATTTGACGGCACACAATTTCAGAGGTCTTAGTCCATAGAAGACTGTTTCCATTCCTTGGTGCTCAAGGTGAGGCTGAGCATCATGATGGAAGACTATGGTAGAGAGAAGCAGCTTGCATAGTGATCAGGAAGCAGAGAGAGACTCCACTCTCTAGATACAAAATATATATGCCCTAGCCACGCCCCCAATTAATCACTTCCTCCAGCCTTACCCCACCTACCTCCAGTCAGCACCCAGTTAATCCCATCAGGGAATAATTCACTGATTAGGTTAATGCTGTCGCAATTCAATCATTTCTCTTCTGAACCTTCTTGATTTTGTCTCACATGTGAGCTTCTGGGGCACATCTCACTTCCAAACCATAACACACCCTAAATGAGTGAGCATTATATAGCGCTGGGTCGCCACTGATAGAATATATGGTCCTAGAGACGATTGGTTGAAGCAGGAATGGCTCCATTTATCATCACTTTTCAGGTTGTACTTTTAAAACCATTGCAGTTAATATGGTTATTGATATGGTCGGGTTCAAATTTTTCCCTCTTGTTACATGTTTTCGATTAGTCTCATCTATTCTCTACTCCCTACCTTTTCCTTTTTTTTCTTCCTTCTTTTAGGTCAGTTGAGTATTTTAAAGATTCAGTTCAATTTCCTTTGAATTATCCATATCTGTGTCATCATATATCTCTTCATTCTTTTATTTTTAGTCGTTCTCTAAGATTTATAGTATTCATCTTTAACTTGTCACAGATTACTTTCAAATGATACATCACTTAGTTTAAACTTTCAACTGTATGCAACTTTATCTCTTCCATACCTTTCTGATCTTGTTGTCATACATTTTATTTGTGCATATGTTATGAACACAATATACTGCTGTTATTTTTGCTTTCAATAGTTATAAAGATATTTAATAAAGAGTAAAACATTTTATATTTATTTTAGCAGGGAGAATTCATTGATGGTCTCTAGGAGTCCTGCCTTCTGGAGTATACTAGCCTCTCCTTGAGGGTATGTGGGACTTGTGAATGTGATAGGATTTCACTCTGTTATTAAGCTACTAATCAATTGACCTTGAGTAATCTAAAAGGAGATTATCCTGGATAAGCTTGACTTAATCAGATGAACCCTTTAAAGGATGTTCTGTGGTGGTGTGCACCTGTAATCCCAGCTATTTTATCTTTTTTGCTCTGTCCTATAAACACCAGCTACCTTGGCCTTATTATATTCCCACATCTGTGTCCTCAGTGCAGGGTGATCACAAAGCTTCCTTTGGGTTCTTCTTTCTCCCTTCCAAGCCACACCTAGAAACTCTGTTAACATAGTACAGTGGGCCACTCTAGGACTTGTTCCTTTCTGCCTCTCAAGGATTACCGACCTTCTATAGCGATACCAGACCTCAAACTATACTACAGAGCAATAGTAACAAAAACAGCATGGTACTGGTACCAAAACAGGCGGGTGGACCAATGGTACAGAATAGAGGACACAGAAACCAATCCACAAAACTACAACTATCTTATATTTTTTTTTTTAATTTTTTTTTATTTTTTAATTTTTTATTGTTGGCTGTTCAAAACATTACATAGTTCTTGATATATCATATTTCACACTTTGATTCAAGTGGGTTATGAGCTCCCATTTTTACCCCATATACAGATTGCAGAATCACATCAGTTACACATCCATTGATTTACATATTGCCATACTAGTGTCTGTTGTGTTCTGCTGCCTTTCCTATCCTCTACTATCCCCCATCCCCTCCCCTCCCATCTTCTCTCTCTACCCCATCTACTGTAATTCATTTCTCCCCCCTTTTTTCCCCTTTCCCATCAATTCCTCTTGTATGTAATTTTGTATAACCCTGAGGGTCTCCTTCCATT
>NW_026000016.1:23878559-23886007 GCF_001458135.2 Marmota marmota marmota | reverse complement strand
CTAGATGCCCTTCAATAGACGAATGGATAAAAAAAATATGGCATTTATACACAATGGAGTATTACTCTGCATTAAAAAATGACAAAATCATAGAATTTGCAGGGAAATGGATGGCATTAGAGCAGATTATGCTAAGTGAAGCTAGCCAATCCCTAATAAACAAATGCCAAATGTTTTCTTTGATATAAGGAGAGTAACTAAGAACAGAGTTGGGAGGAAGAGCATGAGAAGAAGATTAACATTAAACAGGGGTGAGAGGTGGGAGGGAAAAGGAAAGAGAAGGGAAATTGCATGGAAATGGAAGGAGACCCTCATGGTTATACAAAATTACATACAAGAGGAAGTGAGGGGAAAGGGGAAAAAAGGGGGGAGAAATGAATTACAGTAGATGGGGTAGAGAGAGAAGATGGGAGGGGAGGGGATGGGGGATAGTAGAGGATAGGAAAGGCAGCAGAATACAACAGACACTAGTATAGCAATATGTAAAACAGTGGACGTGTAACCAATGTGATGCTGCAATCTGTATACGGGGTAAAAATGGGAGTTCATAACCCACTTGAATCAAAGTGTGAAATATGATATGTCAAGAACTATGTAATGTTTTGAACAACCAACAATAAAAATTAAAGGAAAAAAAAATAAATAAAAATTTTCAAGACTGGGGCTGGGGATGTGGCTCAAGCGGTAGAGCGCCCGTCTGGCATGCGCGCGGCCTGGGTTCGATCCTCAGCACCACATACAAACCAAGATGTTGTGTCTGCCGAAAACTAAGAAATAAAATATTAAAAATTAAAAAAAAAAAAAGGATTACTGACCTTCTTTAGTTTCCTGATGTCTAGAGCTTTGAAAACCACTATTTTGAATTTCTTGTCTTATTAAGTCAGTTTAAGCATAAATTAAATCTGGTTCCTACTCCATCTTAATTTAAGTGAAAGTCAAATAAGTCCATAGTTACTTTTTTTATCTTAAATTATATTTTTAAATTTATATTTTGTAATCTACCAATTTCTTAAATAAACTGTCTAAACTTATCCTAGGAAATGTAAAAAATTACACTCTACTGCAACCTACCTTTTCTATCTTCTGGGTCTTTTTTTTTTTTTGACACACTCTGAAAATTCTATCCTACTATGTTATCATCAAATCATTATTATTTTAAAATTGTAGCTCTTTTCCCAAGATTTGTAATGAATTCATCATGTTTTATAGCTGTGGTTACCAGTTATTTAGATTTATTTCTATGTTTAATTGAATTTAGATCATTACTAGCTTTTAAAAAAATATGCCTTGGCTTCTTCATTCTTGCATTCATGAACTATTTTTATTTATTTATTTTTATTGCAAAGTTCATTGTTGAAGGCAAGTGCTTCTGCTCTTTGGTTAAATTTCATTGCTGCTTATTCCTTTCTTAGACTCAACCCACCCAGAGTGGATCAGTTGCTCCAGGATTGATTCATACTGCCTGACTTTTTTGTTCATTTATGAAAAGTTTGTCTTTTTTCAAGACCAAGAGACTTACAGTCTCTAGTTTGTATATTGTATTACCAAAGGGAAATTTACATAGTAGGTCAAAATTTAATCCAAAAGCTTCTAAGTTCTTGTTCAATCACAGCAAATGTGTGTGTGTGTAGGTGGTGGATTATACTTTTCAAAAATATATAAAAACATCAAGTTCAGAGCCATCTCTACTGTAGAGATACCTTCATGATATGTCTCTAGTGTCCCTGTTCCTGGATATCTTGAGTGGGTGCTGCCAACAATCACCTCTGACTTTCATTGAGTCTGTTTCATTGTTATTAACTGGCTCCTTCTTACATTATTTTCTTCAGTTTGGAAATACAACAATTATAGCAAGAGTTTGCTTGTTCATCCAGTGCTTGGTCCTATAAATGTTTTGATTTTAAGAGATTTTTTTTTTCACTAGTATTGGGAATTGAATCCAGTGCCTTACATATGCTAGGCAGGCACTCTGCCACTGTGCTACATCCCTATCCCTTCTTATTTTTTATTTTTATCTTTTATTTTGAGACAGTGCCTTGATAAGTTGCCCAGGCTGAACTTGAACTTGGAATCCTTCTGTTTCATTTCCTTAGTAGTTGGGATTACAGGTGTGTGCCACTGCACCTGGCCTCTAAGATATTTTTAATACATGTCAAATCTCATCCATTAAGAGTTGAATTCTAGGGGCTAGGGTTGTGGCTCAGTGGTAAAGAGCTTGCCTAGCACTTGCAAGGCCCTGGGTTCGATCCTCAGCACCACATAAAAATAAATAAATAAATAAAATAAAGGTATTGTGTCAACTACAACTAAAAAATATTTATTAAAAAAAAGAGTTGAATTCTAATCTGGCTGGGTATGGTGGTACATGCCTGTAATCTCAGTGATTTGGGAGAGTGAGGCAGGAGGATCACAAGTTCAAGGTCAGTAAGCCCCTCAGCAACTTAGTGAGACCCTGTCTCATAAAAGACTGGGAATATAGATCAATAGTAAAACACCTCTAAGTTCAATCCTCAGTACCCAACCCCTACCCCAAATAAGTTGGGTTCTAGTCAAGCATGGTAGTACCTATCTGTAATCTCAGTGACTTAGGAGTCTGAGGCAGGAAGATTGCAAGAGGAGGCCAGTCTCAGCAACTTAACAAAGCTGTCTCAAAATAAAAAAGATAAAAAGGACTGAGATGTAGCTCCATGGCAAAATTCCCTTAGGTTCAATCTCCAGTTCCAAAAAACCAAAACAAAACAACTCTGATCTCCTGTTCTTTGATGCCCTAACGACTAGTCCTAACTCATGTCCTTCATGTTCTAAAAAAGAGGGGGATTTGGTAATGCCAAGAGTTAATAAATAGGACAGCATCAAATTAAAAAGCGTCTGCACAGCAAAGGAAACAATTAAGAATATAAATAGATAACTCACAGAATGGGAGAAAATCTTTGCTAGCTACTCTTCTGGCAGAGGATTAATATCTAGAATATATTAATATATTATTAATATAGAATTAATATATAATATATTAATATATATAATATATACACAAAAATCAAATAACCCAATTCATAAGTTGGCCAATGAACTAAATAGTCATTTCTCAAAAGAAGAAATACAAATGGCCAACAAATACGTGATATTTGTCAAATTGTATTGTTATATTGTATAAATGTATAATGCACACAATATAACAATGCACATATAGCAATATGCACATAAAAAAATGTTCATCTTCTTTAGCAGTCAGGGAAATGCAAATTAAAACTACACTGAGATTTCATCTCACAGTAGTCAGAATGACAGGCATAAAGAATATAAATAATAATAAATGCTGGAGACCATATGGAGAAAAAAAAACATTTTTACACTGTTGGTGAGACTGTAAATGAGTACAACCACTATGGAAATCAGTATGGAGGTTCTTCAAAAGACCAGGCATAGAACTACTATATGACTCAGCTATGCTATTCCTCAGTTTTTATCCTGAAGAATTAAAGTCATCTTACTACAGTGATATATGATACCCCTGTTTATAGTAGCACAATTCGCAATAGCCAAACTATGGAATCAGCCTAGTGTCCATCAGTGGATGAATGGATAAAGAAAATATGGTACATATATATAATGGAGTTTTATTCAGCCATAAAGAGAAACAAAATTATGACATTTGCAGGAAAGTGGATGGAACTAGACCATCATGTTAAGCAAAATAAATAAAACTCAGAAGGTTAAGGGTCTTATATTTTCTCTCATATGCGGAAGCTAGAGAGGAAAAAGGAAAGGAAAAAGTAGGGGTGGATCTCCTAAAAATCAAAGGGAGATCGGTAGAAGAAAAGAACCAAAGGGTGAAGGAAGAGACAGAGGGGGATGTACTGGGGAGTGATATTTGTCAAATTATATTGTTATATTGTGTGTATGTATAAATATGTAACAACAAATTCTGACAATATGTACAACTAAATAGAGGAGGATTTGTAAGCCTATTTGCATCCATCAGTATAACAAGGACTGAAACCACAGAACAGGGGAATCATGGGAAGGACGGGAGGATATTAAAGAAGAAAAATACATATCAATAAACACAGCATACAGATTATGAGTTTCATGACTGGATTAAGTATGATGACTTCTCAGAGCATATCTGAGCAGTATGAAGCCCCATTGATAATATAACCCTATTACTTCAGCTATAGTTTATTGGTGGAGTAAAGTAACAAGATTTTATTAGGGACAATCTTTTTTTAATATTTATTTTTTAGGTGGATACAGTATCTTTATTTTATTTTTATGGTGCGAGGACCCAGTGCCTCATGCGTGCTAGGCGAGCACTCTACCACTAAGCCACAACCTCAGCCCCTAGGGACTAATCTTTTTCTACCCACAGCCCTACATGTGTGATGGTGAAACTCAAATGATTCTGCTGTTAATGAATAGTGAGATAATGCCTAATGTCATGGATAGCAAAGAGAATGGAGTCTAATCAGCCATCCATGAGGTCTGCCCTCCAGACTGTTGGCAGTGGGGAACTTGGGTATATGGACATGTATTCCAACTTGTCCATATAAGCTCAGCCTTTTCCATCGTTCAACCCTTTCCAACTTTCAAAGTTCTGCTCAAGAGTGGTTGACAGGTGCTCTTGACAACTCCTCACTCCAGGCTAGATTAGGTGCACCTGCTGTGCGTTCCTATACTGCCCTGCTCCTCATCCTCGATGACAAGGATGCTGAGACTTTCTTCTGCCAGCAAATATTACACATTTGGAGTGTAGGGCAAGTAGCTTAAGTACAGATTACCCTGATATTTTTAGCATCTTAGATATCTCTCAGTTGGAGAGAGATGTGAAACGTGCTCACTTTAAGGGAATTCTCATGAGCCTATTTGGCCATTCTGGCCGAGTGGGAATCTAGCCAGTTGGCCTATCTCCTTATTTCTTTGCCTGGTGATGCTACTTAGCTTAAAAGATGCAGAGTGGGTTTCTTCTTCCCTGGCAAGAATTTCTTGCTGCTCACTCTCACAGCAAAATCTGGTTGGGAGACCTCCAGTGGTGTGTGGTCATACTATGAGTTTAGCTTGAAGTTTGGGGAGCCAGCGGATTCACCCAGTTTTGTTCCCTTTAGATCGTGGACAACTCTCCTGGCTGTTTGTACTCTTGGCCTCCTATTTTTCTCCTGTCAAAATGCCCTGGGGAAAATCTGCTCTCCTGTCAGAGGAAGAGCTGCAAATCAATGTGCAACCTTTCAGTCTTTTTTTCTGTGCATTTATACATATAATGTATACAAAAGTAGGGTTGAGTCTTTTCTTTCCTTTTTTATACAAATAAGTTTACATTACAAATTTTTTGGTTCTAGCCTTCCTTCCTTCCTTCCTTCCTTCCTTCCTTCCTTCCTTCCTTCCTCCTTCCCTCCCTCTCTTCCTCCCTTTCTCCATTTCTCTCCAGCCAGATGGATGTTTATAAAGAGTTATCCTGATCCTCTATGGATCTATAAAACACTGAATTTGTATTAAAATACTTCATACATCTGTAGGAAGCTTCCATTTGCTACAGATCAACTACTCAGTTGTTGAGGATTAACATAAAAATTCTCCTTTTTTATCTAACTGTAAAAATTCTCCTTTTTATCTCCATAGGCATCAATAAATCCAACATGAGGATGTTAGAAAGCTATTTTAGAACCCATACAAATAAAGAATTCCGTTCTGAAAGTAATGCTTGTGCCCTAGATTTCTAGCTCTCTGATCAACAACTCTCTAGTCCCTGACCTTGAATGCCATTGGTCTTTGCCTGACAGACTGGCCCTGACCTTGACCATGTCAAACCTGTTTGAAAAAGCATCTCTGCCTTTGTACATGTTTACCTTGGGAAGATGTAATAATGATTGAACAGTGAGGCTGTGGGTTGGAGTTCCCTTGGCAGATCCAAGTTTCTGTGAACAATTAACATTTCTCCAGTACTCTCTAAGTGGCAGGCAGAGTTATAAGTTCTTTACTTGCTCTGTTAATTTTCCCAACCATTGGATATGGACTCTATTAGTCTCCTTATTTTACAGATGAGGTAAATAAGGTATAGAAAGGTTGAACCACTTGCCTCAGGACACACAATTAAGTGTGGAATGGGGACAATGATTTCATATCTTCTGCTCAGAGTCACAAAAGTGTTGCCTCTCCATGCAATTAAGATTTAGTGAAGAGCAATAACATTTGGTGCCTTGTGGGATGAACTTGGATTCATTGATGGCTTTAGTGGTCCTTCTTTGCTTGTTCAGGATGATGTTGACCTGTTAATAGGATGTTAAAGGATTGTAAGAATTTTTTCTTTTGGGGCTCTCACCCTGCATCATTTAAAAAAGTAAAATACTATATTCAATGTAACTTTTTTCCTATATATATTTTGGAAGGCTTTTAAAAAATAATTTTGCCAGGCTGAGGATGTAGTTCAGTGGTAGAGCACTTGCTTAGCATGAGGGAGTTCCTGGATTCCATCCCCAGCAACACACACATACACACAAATGTGCCCCTGAAGTGATCTGGCTATGAACAACTTATTTAATTCACAGTTGGCTCTGATTTCTTATTCACACTTGGAATTCATGTGAAGAAAAAATGTCTAACAAATAGATTGTTTTCAAATGTAATGAAATTCTTATTTTAACAAATGAAGTTGACATGTTAGTTTTGTAGCTTAATTAATCAATTAAACATTTATTGATTATGAATTTGCAGTGTTCTTTTCATGGTTTTGAGCCAATACTTTCTTTTTTCTCCAGTCTCAAACGTTCCCCTTCCCCTTGAATGAGTCATAGTCCCAGTATTGAGACTATGGGACTTCTTGCCATATCCCATAGCTGCTGTTCCCTACAGCTGCCCTAGGTAGACAGAACATTGACTCCTCCACAGCAAGATGCTTTTAAGGCCCCTCCTGCCCCAGATTGCTTTACTAAGTGGCTGCTGTCATGTTTTACTGGGGGGTTGGCCAACCAGGAGGCATTGGCATACATTATAGCTGGCACAGTATATTGATGTTATCTTTAAGTGCTCCCTCATTCAGTTGTTTTAGTCCATGACCTACAAGGGGCATCAGTTTTGTTCCTGGGATAATAGAGAGCCTACCATGCCTCTGGCTTGGTTTTTCTTTCTCTTTGTATCACTTGTTCTTGGTTCTGTGCTGTTGCCTGTCTGATTTGCCATGCATTCTACCAGGTAATCTGGAGCAGCACAGTGATTAAGAATCTGCTTTTGGAATCACACATCCTATGGTTTTCATTCCCAGCTCTGGCACTTACTGTATTACCTTGGGCAAACCACTCAACCTCTCCATGCTTCTTCCATTTCTACTTTGTAGAATGATCATTATAGTGCCTTGTTCATTGGTACTATTCTGAACTGGCTGTCTTTGTACTTTTTAGAACTGGCAGCTGTTCAAACCTGATTGTTTCTTTTTTTTTTTTTTTTTTTTTTTTTTTTTG
>NW_026000016.1:23767838-23875360 GCF_001458135.2 Marmota marmota marmota | reverse complement strand
GGGGGAGGGGGCGGCTCTGCCTCTCAGCAGGCCACTGCTCCTCTTCTGCCGGTGGATCAGTGGATCGCAGGCCCGCCTACCTTGCAGGAGTGATTGGAAGCTCTGTCCCGCCATGGGCCACTGGGCGTTTTCTGTCGGTGGTCACAGTTCCGCCTACCTGGCAGGCGCGGGGGGTGGGGGGCGGCTCTGCCCCTCAGCAGGCCGCTGGGCCTGCTCTGTGGGTGGTCACAGTTCTGTCTACCTTGCTGGCGCAGGGGGAGGGGGCGGCTCTCCTGATTGTTTCTTATGAATCTCCACAAATGCTTTTTTTTTTGGACTCACTAGATACCAACTCCCTGGATATGGAATTGCTCTCTAGACCTCCAGCTGCTGCTACACTCTCCACACAGTTACTCCCCAGGAAAGTCTCTTCACCTTCCAGGTAATCTTCCTGGGTAGAGGTTAAAATGGCTCCAGGACAGTGGACATTGGTTCTTGAATCCTTTCTGCTGCTTTCAGAGGGAGCAGACCTTATGTCCTCAATGCAGCCTCCCACCGTACTCCACTGTTTTACTTTCTTAGGTGCAGATCTAAGGTGTATTGGAGGACAAGGAGAACATCTTGGACTCTTGAGTAGTTTTGTGTTCTGGGACAACCTGGTCCCAGAATTTGAGAAATTGCCCCAAGTTTCTATGAGGCCAAATACAGATCCAGGATTGCACAGAGAGCAATTTACTGGGGATTTACTGACAGAACTATGGGCCTGGGTGGCAGCAAAACCAAGTGAATCCCTGTAATTGGTATCAGAAAGAAGGGGCAAATAAAGCAGTCAGAACAAAAGTGACTTTATCCAAGCCAGAATGTATCTGGTTTATCTCAACCTCATAACAAAAAGTGTTAGGCCCAATCCTGGTGCTCAGGGTTCAGTTATAAACATCCATATATCACTCTGATAGTTTTGTCTCTTTATAGTGAGCTGGGAAACTATGCAGGGAAAACTGATCAGGTTACTCAGGAGTGATCATGGCAGTAAGGCCTTGACTGGTAAAGATGCCCTCCTCTTGATGGGAATGGCAACAAGGTCACATTGCAATGGTGCAAGTGTACAGGGATGGGAAGAATTATTACAGCCACTTTGTAAGCAATCATGGAGGTGAGATGTGGGAAGAGAGACTGAAATGAGAACAGCTTTTCCAACTTCACATTTTCACTTAAACCCAATGCTGAAACTTTTAAAAGATGGCAATATCATTTTCAGCTTTTAGAAGTCAGTTAATTATATTGCTGTGAACTAGGAAGATAATTAATAAATGTTAACATTTGCATGTCATTTTAATTAAGAAATAAATGTCTTTGAATGAGAAAGTGCCTGCCAGCATACCCATTAATTATCAGAGTACTGAAAGCACCTTTTGCAAGGTGGCACCTAAAGTACCTTGGTAAAATTATCCATCAATCATCTTTTGCCATTATGAGTCACGGTGTTGTCTTTCCTTGCAATTCTAACTGCCAGCCAGGTGAAGAGGCGAGAAAGGGGAAGCCCTTACCTGGTAGGAGTGAGGCAGAGTCATCTCAACTCTCTTTGTTCAAATGGGGTTCTAGGCAGACAGTTTTGCATTAAAGGATGTTTCTATCCTTCTATTGCCTACTTCTTTTGTTAAAAAAATGAAAATACCTTAATTAACTTATTCATGATTGATCTTTTATTTCGAATATTTTGCTACAGTTTTCACATATTCTGTATTGGAATAGGTAAGCTCTTACAAACAGGAGCTAGATCTATCTGTATTGTTTTCCCCTTTCCTTTCCCCCCTTTTTTTTGAGAAGTGTTAAATATTCTTTATTTAATATTGTTACCCATTTTTAATTCATTTTTTCGTTGCTAGTGAAGGTTCTTATTCAGAAGCTGGACGTCACACTCTCTGCTTTCCTTTTTTTTTTTTTAATTCTTTTTTACTTTTTTCATCATTTGTTTGTTGCTTTTCTTTCTTTTTTTTTTTTTTAACAAAATGTCTTTATTTTATTTGTTTATTTTATGAGGTGCTAAGGCTGGAACTCAGTGCCTCACACGTGCTAAGCAAGCACTCTGCCACTGAGCTATAGCCCCAGCCCATCTTTTCTTTTTTACTTTTATTTATTAATTCATGTTTTTTGAGACAGAGTCTCATTATGTTTCCCAGGTTTTCCTAGAACTTCTGGGCTCAAATGACCCTCTTGCTTCAGTCTCCTAAAGGCTGGGACTGCATGCCACTATGCAGGGCTCTCTTTCTTTTATGAAGAAATTTTTTTTTAAGAGAGAGAGAGAGAGAGAGAAAGAGAGAGAGGGAGAGGGAGAGAAAGAGAGAAAATATCTTTTTTTTTGTAGATGGATACAATTTTTTTTTTTTATGTGGTGCTGAGAATCGAACCTGGGTCCTGCCGTGGTAAGCGAGCACTCTACCGCTGAGCCACAATCCCAGCCCTATGAAGAAACTTTTTAAAAACACAACTGTAAAAATAACACAATTAAGAAAAATGCATAAAATATAATCGTTAGCTTTTAAAAATTATTACAAAACAGATATCAGCTAAAAACAGACTCTTGCTAGCATCCCACAGAAGCACCCACCCCTTCCCAATTATGCCCTTTCTCTCCCTGTAAAAGTAACCACTGCCCTGACTCTTACTACTATCATGTCCTTGAATTTTTCACTAGTTTTACCACTTAAATATGAATTTTAGTTTCACTTGTCTTTGAACTCTGGATAATTTTAGAGTGAGTCCCTCAGCAATTTGTGAAATTGATTCATATTTTTGGGTATGGCTTTGGTGCATTTGTTATCACTATGGTATGTCACATGATGAACATACCACAATTTATTTATTGATTATACTCTTGGTGGATACTTGCTTCATACTAATAATGATGACTAATGCTGCTGTAGAATCCATGTGCATGTCTTCTATAGGCACATATATGTTGTGCAATATCAATTTTAGGTACTTCTACATCTGGAACTTCTGGGTTGCAAGGGTAAGCAGATATTCAGCTTAATAGTTGATACTCAGTTTTCCAAAGTGATTGAACAGTTTTGCACAGTGTTCAGTCACCTTTGTGAACTTGTGTTGCTCCATATTCTTTCTAGGATTTTGTTAACAGGTTAGAAAAAAATTAACCATGCAGTTGAAAGTATACTGATATTTTATCATGACTTTAATTTGTGTCTCCTTCAACAGTGATGATATTCAACACCTATGTTTATTGGCCATTTGGAATTTTTTTTTGCAACACCTGTCCAAATCTCTGTTATACTGGGTCCTCGGGGGGGGGGATGTTTTTTCTTTTTCTTTCTTTTGGTGATGCTTGGGATCAAACCCAGAGCCTCGTGCATGCTAGGCAAGTGCTCTACCACTGAACTACACCTCCAGCCCCTGCTGTTTTGTTTTTAATTATCTTTTAGTAGTTTTTATACAGGTTTGTTATGAGCCTCTTCTCAGTTACATGTGTTAAAGCTCATTCTCCCACTCTTGTTTATCTTTTCACTCTCTTATCAAAACAGAAGTTCTTAATTTTGATAAATGAAACTTCTAAACTTTAATGTACTCCAATTTATCCCTGTCTTTATGGTTTACACATTTTCTTTCTGTAAGGATGGCCTTAGGCCTGAGCCTAAGCAATCCCATTTTAAAACCTGTAGTCTCACTAGGCACACCTAATGGAGCCTTCCAGTATGGTCCTCAGGCACAAACAAGTCACTTCTCCCCACCCTGACAAACTCAGAGTGAAGTCTCTGGCATGTTGTCCTCACCCTGATAAGGGGGAAAGGCAAAAAAATCAGGGTGGGGAACACCAGACCAGATGCTTTAATTTACCTCAGGGTAAATGACCTCACTGAGAGACCTGATGACAGCGGATAGGGAAATTATATCCCATCTATGTATGATACATCAAAGTATATAAGTGCATTCTACTGTCATATATAACTAATTAAAACAAATAAATAAGAAAGAAAGAAAGAGTGGTCAAAAGCCCCCAAATTTAGTATAAATGAAGGAACAAATGAACATTCAGCTAGCCGACACCGATGCACACAAGCCTGAGAGCCTAATGAGACCTGGGCTGACATCCCAAATCTTCTCATCTGCCTGATCCTCTGTGTTGTTCTGTTGTTCTCACTGCTTTTAAACTCTATAGCACTCTTGACTCTGGTGAGAAAAGGACTTCTCCCTATGACTGCCTCCTCAAGCCAGTCATCAGCTCCACCCCAGGAGAAGCCTGCCTTGGTTCCTGATCTGATCATCGTGGTCTGAGTGTGTATCTGCTGGACTTAGAGCCTAAGGCTTGAGACTTTTGATCTGATACTTGACTTCAGAGGGAATGTCTGTCATGAGCCTGTCATGATTAAGTGTGTTTGCTGTGCTTAGAATTAGTCTAGAATTGTTTGCTGTGAATTAATTAATCTAGAATTGTTTGCTGTGAATTGATTATGTCTATTGCAGTACCTAGCATTAAGGATTGTCATTTTCTTGATTAAGAACCTATAGAGTGAAATTGTATTGGGTGATTTGAGTGAATAAAGCATTGACAAAGGCAGAAGCGTGTGGACATTCTTTATTTCTCCCCCTCGACTGCATAAGTTGCACCTTTTGCCATCACAATACTTTCTTAGCCATGAATTCTCCTATATTATTTTCTAAAAGCTTTATAGTTTTTGTCTTTCATATTTAGATCTCCAATCTACCTGGAACTTATTTGGATGAATAGTGTGGGAGGGAGTCAAGTTACATTTTTTTTTCCTTATATATCTATTGTCCCTGTACCTTTGTTGAGACAGTCTTTCCCCCAATATTCTATGCTGAAGCCATGGTTGCCCCAGGCTGTCTTTGTCCCTGATCAAACACAGAGTACCATTTCTGCTGGATGAGGGGCTCCTCTAATGGGGAACTTATGCTTGGATACTGCCCACTAGTCCATTACCGTCCCAGAACTGCAGTATGGTCTGATGCTCTTCCTACTTTATTTTCCTGACACAAGTGTTACTCAGGTGTGATCTGAGAGCTCTCCCTTGCTCCCCATTCTTCCTGGGAATCTGTCCTAAGGAGTATTTTGTATGGCTAATCCCATCCTGGTGTCTGCTTCTTGGAGGATCCACAATGACAGAGTAGGGACAGTTCCTAGAATAAGAGAAAAGTCAAGCCTCAGCTTTCTGTCAGAGTGATAGAAAGCAGGGCTAAAAGAGAATAGGTAAAGAGAATGATTACAGGTCTTTCTGAAAGTAGAATGAGTGGAAACTTGTACCTAACAACATGGAGGATAAGGGGAATGTGGAGCAGAATATGACTGAGTGGACGAATTACCTTGTCACAGAGGAGGAGCTCATTTGATGGAGTAACCAATCACACTAGTTCTATGATATTAGAGTATTTTTATGCAAAAATAACAATTTTAGGTTATATTTGTGTTGTAAATTTAACAGTTTACTGAGTGCATTTATTTTTCTGTAGGCCTTTTGAATGGGGGAGAAAAGGGACAAATTAAGGGAGGTTTTACTGGTTTTTCCTTTCTTAGGATCTTTACTACTAACCCTCCCACTCCGGCCTCTTTTTACTTTTGTTTCCAAGATATGAAGATTTGGCTGAAGAAATTAGTTTCGTTAGGTTACATCATCTCCAGTCAAGGTAGGGTTAGCACGTGGCAAACCTGTATGTGGTGGGAGAAGTTTGAAGGTCATGTTTGCCCAGTTGGAAAAAGGGGATTTGGGTGAGGAAGATCTCAGATGTACATTGATTTGGGACACCATGTTTCATAGTACTTAGAGGTGGTAACTTCATGCAGGGAGTGAAGTTTTGATATTTTGCGGGTCACAGATAAATTATATCACTATCAGAAAAGGGGAGGGAGAAATGATAGAAAATGGAGAGGTGCAGAAAAGGAAAGACTGAGAAACTGATGTGACTCCATTTTTGAAAACAGCTTTACCTCAAGGCCTGTCCAGAGGGAGGGGGTGTGACCCTTGTCCTTGGAAAAACCCACAGAGCACTCCTAGGCACATAGCCACCCTGCTGAGTTGTTTGTAAATAACAGGAGAGATCTTCGGTGCCAGGTGTCCCTGACTCAGTTACACTAGGTGAGGACCCATAGCAACCCCTAGCAACCACCAATCACATGAGACAGGGAAAATACCTGGGATGCCAGATGAAGGACCCCCCCCCCGTAGTTTATGGTGGTTGGTAACATGTAAGGAAACCATGTAGTTTAGCACGAACACCCCTCACAGATTAAACCAATCAGTTCAAACGAATCCCCCTCTTGTACTAACCAATCACCCCTACCCAATATGTTCCCACCAGAGAATGTGCTAATCAATGTTAAGAGTTGTTGTTTGATTTTCCGAGGTGTGGAATGATTTGCTGTGTGATGTTGTGACGCATAGAGTATACCTAAAAAAAACCTATAAAATCTCATTGAACAAAGGACCAGGACTCCTCGTGACTGTTGGGTCAGAAACGGTTGTGAGTCCAGGCTCGAGCTTGCAAGAAAATAAAGACTCTTGTGTGATTGTATCGGATTCCGCTCCTGGAGGTCTATTGGGGTCCCATGAATCTGGCATTACAAGAGACCATTATGGGTGGGTTGTTGGAAGGACAGTAATACAATGAAACATTTTAGATAGGGGTACAGTGTGTGTACATGCATGTGTGTGCATGTGTTCATGTATGCATGTGTATACTTGATCCTTTGGTGGGAAGAAAAAAAAAAGTGAAAGAGATGTTGGAATCAGAAAGATTCCAAAGAACTTTAGAATCCTTAGATTGGCGGCCATTAAAATAGTTTTGGTTAGCTAGCTTGTATTAAGCTTCCCCTAGGTACCAAGGATGGACCAGATGTTGTGTCTGAGGAAAGGAGCTAGACTTTGAGGATTGGACAGACAGGTATTTATTTAAAAGATCCAGATGGTTCAAAGGAGTTTCTAATTTTACATTGTTGGGCACCAGGTTTCAAACTAAATTTGGGATCTGCCTTCCAGCTTTCCTGTTGGCCCTGGGTTGAGAATAGCCTCCTGTTTTACCAGCCATCTGGTCTCTCAAGTCTCTGTTGCTGAGTGGCATCTCCAAATGTCTTCCCACAGAGAGGACAAAAATCTTCAACAAAATCTACAGGGTGAATATGTTTTTCTAACAGGAGATTCCCAGATGGGATTCTAGAAATGAGTAGGTCCCTACATTAGTAGAGTCCATATGTGAGTCACACTTACATATGATTAGGCATCTGATTGAGCAGGAATACATTGAGATGTGTCCTATACTGGATAATTCAGGCCTGTGCTTCTAGGTCTTGATTTCTTGGAACTTCCTTTTCTAAACAAGCAGGCACAGGTGCCAGTTATTAATGTGCTAGGCATTGTTAGCATATAGTGATAGGAGAAATAATCACTATTAGTTTAGAATACATCCGTATTAGTCAGCTTTCCATTACTGTAGCAATTATCTGAATCAACTTATAAAGAAGAAAGTTTTATTTTGGTTGCCAGTTTGGGAGGTTTCAGTCCATGGTGGGTTGGTCCCATTGCTTTTGGGCCTGTGGTGAGGCAGAACATCATGCTGGAGAATATGAGGTAGATTAAAGCTGTTCACAAAAGAAAAGGAAAAGGCCAAAGTCCCACAATCCCCTTTGAGGGCATGCCCCCAGTGACCTGAAACCTCCCTTTAGGACCCACTTCTTTGTTTTTTCTCCACATTTCTTATTGGTGCACTGTAGTTGTGCATAAAATGGTGGGATTGGTGGCTACATATTTGTATATGTACACAATATAGCAATCTAATTTGCTCAATATCATTCCTCAGTATTTTCCCTTTCCCTCCCCTCCTCTTTCCCCCTGGTCCCTTTCATCTACTCTACTGGTCTCTTTGATTTTCATGAGATTCTTCACATCTTTCTTTTCCTTTTATCCCCCCTAGATTCCACATATGAGAGAAGAATATGACCCTTGACCTTCTCAGTTTGGCTTATTTCACTTAGCATAATGGTCTCAAGTTCCATCTATTTTCCTACAAATGACTAAATTTCATTTTTTAATGGCTGAATAAAACTCCATTGTGTATATATATCACATTTTCTTTATCCATTCATTCACTGATGGACAGACTGGTTCTATAGTTTGGCTATTGTGAAGTGTGCTTCTGTGAACATGGGTATACATGTACCACTATAGTATGATGGCTTTAATTTTCTTTTTTGGGGAGGCGGGAGGAATTCTGGGGATTGAATTCACGGGCACTTGACCACTGAGCCACATCCAGCCCTATTTTGTATTTTATTCAGAGACAGGATCTCACTGGATTGCTTAGTGCCTCACCATTGCCAAGGCAGGCTTTGAATTCGAGGATCCTCCTGCCTTAGCCTCCTGAACCACTGGGATTACAGGTGTGCACCATTGCACCTAGCATGATTTTAATTCTTTTTTTATATATTAACTTTTTCAAAATTTTTTGTAATTAGTTATACATGACAGCAGAATGCATTTTGTTTCATTGTACACAAATGTGGTACAAGTTTGCATTTCTCTGGTTGTACAGGATGTAGAGTTGCATTATTTGTGCAATCATATATGTACGTCTCATTTCACCATCTTATCTACCTCATGCCCCTCCCCTCCCCCACTCGCCTATGACTTTAATTCTTTAGGATAAATACTGAAGAATTGTATAGCTGGATCATATGGTGGTTCTGTATGGAACCTCCATTCAGATTTCCATAGTGGTTGTACTAATTTACAGTCCCGTCAACAGTATTAAAGTGTTCATTTTTCTCCACATTTCTCCAGCATTTATTATTGTTTATATTCTTGATGACTACCATTCTTAAAGATGTGAGATTAGGCCACATTTCCTACATGTTCTTCCACCTTCAAATAGCACCAAACTGGAGACTAAGCCTTTAACACATGGGCCTTTGGGGGCACATTCCAGATCTAAATTATAGCAATGCCTTTTTTTTTTAAGATGACAAAAGTAGAGAATGATTTAGCTTTAGCCTTGACATTATTATTATTATTATTTTGGAAAATAATCCATTGTTATTTCTAGCAATGTTGCCTCTGGACAGAAGCAGTTAAGGCTGACACCAGGACTCGTGGAGACCTTAAGACAAATCATACTATGGATTTTCTTTGCTTCCCACTCTCAGTCCCTCCCCTTGACAACCTGGCATTTGTATCCTGATGAGATCAGGCCAAAATGAGTATCAGGGGCTAATTTGAAGAAGATGAGAAATCACAAAATGAATCCATGTGACTAGAGGGGCTAAACAGAATTGGATGGAGGTGTAACTACTTGCTTTGCTTTGATGAAGTCTGGGGCTTAAGAGCTGGGGCTGTGTGAGCCTCAGGGCCTTTCTTCTAAGTACCAGATGGTAGAGCCACCTCACTGAACTCTGCCAGCTGCCAGGCCCATGTGCCTGGATGAGATTGCCCTGCTTTGCAAACTGCAGACTGGTTCTGTCTGCAAGAAGGTATAATTATGGTTGAAACAAATGTATAATAGTACCTGGACAGATATAGCTCAGTTGGCTCCTGACACATTCTGGCTTAAAGGGCCAGAGAGCTTCCATGAGAAGGTGGGATAGTGCAGGACTAAATAAGTAGGAAGCAGACATTGGCCACCTCTCTTAGTCCTCTTCAGTTTCTTATTATAAACAAGTCTAATGCTCTTTGTGAGGAGATATGGAAATCTAAAAAGCCTAGCTGATTCACTTCATCAAAGCTTTTCTCAATAACAGGCAGGCAATAAAACAGGTCATTGTTTCCCAAAATAGATTTTGCAATGCTTGGGGCCCCTCTTAAAGTAATGGAGGAGTTTGTAGGAATAGTAGATCTGAGTGTGTGGGTATGTCTGTCTCTGATTTTTTTTTTCTTGTAAAAAAATCTTGCAATTGTGGTTTGTTTTTATTGTCTGTGTACCTTGAATCTCTGTCCTGTCATAACCAGACCTTCTAGCCCTTGTGATACTGCAGCTGAATTATGCAAGAGTGCAAAGCACTATGGGAAACACAGATGGGGTGGATGAATTCTGAATTGGGCTCTGAAGGTAGAAGGCTGTGCATTTTCTGGATTTGTCTTGTAGAACTTAAACTATGGAGCACATGAACCAGGCACCAATTGCCCTCCTTTCATTCTTTGTCCCAGCCTTCTGATCTAGTTGTCTTCCTGTTTAACGAGCCTCCAAATCTGCCATTCTCTAGATTGGGACTTTCTGCCCCTACATCATATTCCCCTGCCTCAGCTGGCAGAATCAGGCTAATTCTTACCTCTCTTTAGAGTTTGAGACTAGATGTTACCTCTCTGGGAAGACTTTTCTGAACGCTGCCGGCCTGGGGGTTGTGTGCTGCCCCAGCAGACCCTGCTTCCTCTTCACGCGAGGTAGTACCAATTTGCTTCTTGCTTTTCCCTGCTCAGCAGTATTCTCCACAGAGACAGGGACTATGTTTGTTTTCCCTAGCACAGAGCCTGGCACACAGTAGATGCTTAATGATTGAGCAATGAGTGGACCCTGTTGCTTATCATTTGCCTCTCCCACACTGCAAAGGTTGGGTGAGCTCATTTTCCTTTTCTCTTCTCTCTTGTTACTACCTTCCAAAGCCAGCAAAAACTATCTTTGCCTGTCTTTCTGTTTTGTTTTGTTTTTTCCTTCCCCATCATTTTAATTAGCTTAAAAATTCAATTGTCTGGATGCCACTTCTCTGAAGTCTGTTTGGATGAAATAATAAAACCTTGTATGTTTGTTTGTCTGTTTGTTTTCCAAGCCGCTTCATGGTTATGGAAAGAGAAAAAGCAAAACTGGAGCAGAAGACCAATGTCAGAGCCTCCATTACTAAAATGTCAACACTGCCTGCAACTCTCCTTGGTTTGGGGCTCTTTTGTGTAACAGATGTTTTAAACTGATTTAGGGCTTTATAATATTAGGACCAGAATATATTCCAAGAGCAGTTTGAGCAAATCATTATCTTTACTCCTTTTCTGCCTGTTATATATCATGTAGTGATGCAGGACACCCAAAGTGGACAGAGTAAAAAAAAACTTTGCAGGTCTCCATTCTTCCAGCATAGGACTTTGGCTTCTTTCATGGTTTTCACAGAAGGATTATTTTCCATTCAAAAAGAGAACCATAGAGGTAGAAATCAAGATGGAGGAAAGAACAAAACACCTCCAGATGTCTATTTTTAGCTGAATTGGTATAAATGACCTTGATGGGGTATTGTAAGTTTGGGAACCAGGAGTAGAGGGGTCTTGGGAGTTCTTCACTTTGAATAGACTTGGAATCCAATCCTGTGGCATTCTTCAACCTGTCAGCAATTGTTGGAATTTAAAGAAAACCATTATTTACTATTGTTCAGATTTGTTTTAAAATATTTATAGTAAAGCAAGAATTAGAAGAATAGGCACCTAATATATGCCAGCCACCAAGTTGAGTGTTTTACTTAGTCATTGTCTCGTTTAATTGTTTTGATGAGATATTCATAAAGAATATTCATAAAATATATGTGATGTGTGGAGAATTCTGTTGGAGGGAACACCTGCATTTAGCATTACCTTTGGGTCCCTTGTGTCTTCCTGGAGTCCGTTTTCTTCCCTTCTTATATATAGCCCTTCTTCTGAATTTTTCACTTATTGTTCATTTCCTTTCTAAAGTACCTTTTCATTGTTTCCTATATTCTAAAAACAATACATTGCTGGGTTTTGCATGGCTTTGTATGCAAATGAAATCATACTGTTTGAGTTTTCTGCAACTTGCATTTTTCACTCAAATGTCTGAACCTGAGATTCATCCACACTATTATGCATCACTCTAATTCATTTTCATTATCATATGGTATTAGATTGTGTGAATATTCTTCAGTGTGTTTATTATTCATTCTGACATGGATGGACATTTGCCTGCTTCCATTTTTTTGGGGGGGGATACCAGGGATTGAACTCAGGGGTACTCAACCACTGAGCTACATCCCTAACCCTATTTTGTATTTTATTTAGAGACAGGGTCTCACTGCATTGCTTAGCGCCTTTCTATTGCTGAGGCTGGCTTTGAACTCGAAATCCTGAACTCGCAATCCTCCTGCCTCAGCCTCCTGAGCCACTGGGATTACAGTCGTGTGCCACCACACCCAGCTGATTGCTTCCATTTTTAAAAACAATTACAGTTAGAGCTTAGATAATCATTCTTATATGTGTTCCCTCCTGCACATGGGCAGAAGTTACTTGTTTGGGGGGACTTTATTCCATTGTTTATTGTTTTTCTTTATTCAAAGAGTTTAGAAAGTTGCAAATATTACAGATGCAAAACCCAAGAAATTGAAGAAAGTTTACCAGTATAGTTGGAATTTTTTTCCTCCCTGCAAGCACATATGCATGTATACAATAATAGCTTTTGCTGCTGCTTCTGATTTATTCAACAATGTTTGTTTCCATATTTTATATTGATGTATTATAGTTATCCATAATAGTGGAATTCTTTGTTACATATTCATACATACAAACAATATAATCAAATCAGTATTATTCCCTAATAATATTAGTATTATTCCTCTTTCTCTCCCTCCCTCTCTCTGGTCCCTTTTCTCTACTCCACTGTTCTCCCTTTGATTTTCATGAGATCTCCTTTCTCCCTTTCTTTCCCATTTTCTCTCTAGCTTCCACATATGAGAGAAAACATATGACCCTTGACTTTCTAAGTTTGGCTTATTTTGCTTAACATAATTGTGCTAGCTCTTTGTAGCTGTGACCAAAAAATCTGACAAGAACAACTTTGAGGAGGAAAAGTTTATCTTGCCTCATAGTTTCAGAGATTCAGTCTGTGATCAACCAACTCCATAGCTCTGGGCCTGAGGTGAGAAAAAACATCATGGTGGAAAGGCCTGGCAGAGGGAAGCTGCCCAATTCATGACAGCCAGGAAGCAGAGAGAGTTTGAATATAAGGAGTCAGGGACCTACTACTTCCTCCAGCCACTTCCTACCTGCTTACAGTTACCACCCACTAATCCAGTCAAATTATCAACCCTTCAAATGGATTAATCTACTTGATTAAATTATGACTCTTATAATCTGATTATTTCACCTTGGAACATTCCTGAATTGCCTCACATATGAACTTTTGGGGTCACCTCATATCTAAACCATAACAATAATGCTCTCAAGTTCCATCCATTTTCCTGTAAATGACATAATTTCATTCTTCTTTTTGGCTTATTAAAACTCCATTGTATATATATATATATATCATGTTTTCTTTATCTATTCATCCATTAACAGACACTTAGACTGGTTCCATCATTTGGCCATTTCAGTTGGGCTGCTATAAACACGAATATCTATGTATTTCTATGGTATGATAACTTCAATTCTTTGGACTAAATACTGAAAAATGGTATAGCTAGGTCAAATGATGGTTCTATTCCTAGTGTTTTGAAGAATCTTCATACAGATTTCCATAGTGGTTATACTAATTTTTAACCCCACCAAGAATCTAAAAATGATCCTTTCCCCCCATATCCTCTTCATTATTTATTAGTGTTTTATTCATGTTGACTGCCATTCTGACAGTGTGAGATGAAATCTCAGTAGTTTTGACTTCCATTTCCTAATTGCTAAATACAAGAAAAAATTTTTTTCTTATGTTTATTGGCTACTTGTATTCTTTTGAGAAATATATGTTTGGTTCATTTATTTTTGGATATTTTAATGGTGTTTTTGTTTATTAAAAGCATGTATACTAAGACCATGTGCTAGTTTAGTCTCTTTGGGTATTCATGGTTGGGGAAAACCCAGTTTGGTGGGTCCCTGTGGCCATAACCAAAGGAACTGCTTCTTCCAGTCACTAGACAATAAGTAACATTTCACCTATTGGCTTTGCAAATCCAAATCTATTAAATAGCTTCACTGTCAAAGTAACAGTTGATGAGACAAGGCATTCCTAAAGTCAGAGCTATTTTTTTCTTTATTTTTTTATTAGTTGTTCAAAACATTACAAAGCTCTTGACATATCATATTTCATACATTAGATTCAAGTGGGTTATAAATGTTTTTACATACTGCCAACTAGTGTTTGTTGTATTCTGCTGTCTTTCCTATACTCTACTATCCCCCCTCCCCTCCCCTCCCCTCCCCTCCCTAAAGACAGAGCTATTTTAATATATTAAGTTATTTAGAGTTGCTGAGGCAAAATTATGAGGATCTGTTTAAAGCAAAATGGAATGTTCTTGGACTAGTTTCAAATCTTGTCTATGATTTACCAATTGTGCAACTGTGCACCTTTGTGTAGTATACCTATTTTCATCGGGGTAGGTTAGACACCTAGTCAGACCAGCACATATAAAAGGGACTTTATTAAAAAGATGGATCTTGGGCTGGGGTTGTGGCTTAGTGGTAGAGCACTTGCTGAACACATACGAGGCACCAGGTTCGATTCTCAGCATCACATAAATAAAATAAAATAAAATAAAGATATTGTGTCTATCTACAACTAAAAAAATTTTAAAAAATAGATGGATCTCTTGGAACCCAAAGAGCAAATGAACAACCATGCCTACTCTTGACACCATATATGGGAAACTGAGGCTTAGTGAGGTTAAGTTTTAACTATTAAAGCCTGTGGGGTAAGCAAATTTAAACATGCACTGAGCACCATCTGTGAATGAATCCATTACATGTTTTGTGCTTACATGGCAGTCTATTTTTTCATGGTATATTATATAAATGCCACTCTGATTAATGAATTTCAAGTGTATTTTAGAGAGAATTTTTAAAAAATATTTATTTTTCAATTTTCGGCGGACACAACATCTTTGTTTGTATGTGGTGCTGAGGATCGAACCCGGGCCACACGCATGCCAGGCGAGCGCACTACCGCTTGAGCCACATCCCCAGGCCTATTTTAAAATGTATTATTGATAAAAGCTTTTATCAAATTCTTTTTCAGTACAAGTAAATACACGGGGAGGTATTCATAACATTCCTTTTTATTTAAAAAAATAGTTTTGTAAAAACAAAGTTAAATATGCACATAGTTTAGGGAATCAAATAGTAAGAATGAAAAACTTGATAGGGGTCTTCCTTCCACTCCCAGCTTCTCACGTTTCCTGCCCTTTGCAAGTAAATTTCTTAAAATCCTTTGTTACCTCCATGTCTCTAAACAGCATGCTTATCTTTATTGATGTTTTGGTGTTAGAAATAATCTGCATACTTTCCACTAAGGAAGAGAGGAATTTAGTTTTATTTACATATTATCCCTAACACTTGATTATATCAATATTCAGTTTGTGCATTCTTAAGACTTAAATAATGCTATTCACAACCAAACCATGTAGTATACTATGATTACTTTCTCTTTCCTGTAAAACTTCTTGTTTTTTTCCTGAAGTTAATATTTACCTTTTTTAAACAAAAACTTAAAAAGAAATATTTACCTTTTCTATTTGGTTGTTTAGTTTTTTGTTTTTTTTTTAAATCAACATTCCCTCAACCTGTTCCTAGTGTATAAATCTGCTTAGTACCTAAATGCTTAAGACAATGATTGTTTTGCTGATTCTAGAATCTCATGACCTGTTCCACACTGGGATGATTATATGCCATTCATTGTGTTTAGTCAACTTTCCATTATTGTAAACAATACCTGATATAATCAATTTATAAAAAGATTTATATGACTCATAGTTTTAGAGATTCCAATCCTTCATTGAGTAGACCCCATTGCCTTTGTGCCTCTAGTCTGGTGGGAGTGCATGGAGGAGTAGAACTGCTCACCTCATAGCTGGGATATGAAAAAGAGAGAAGAGAAAGGGGCTGGAGTCCCACCGTCCCCTTCAAGGGCACACTCCTGCAGTGACCTGAAGACCTCATACTAGACCTCTTCTCCTCCTCCTTCGTCGTGGTCGTCGTCCTCCTCCTCCTCCTTCTGTTAGGATACAATATCAGGATATACCTTGACATAATCACAAAATTGGAATCCAATCCACTCTAATTCAGTATTCAGCAATTCCTCCCATTCCCATCCACTGCTTCCCTCCCTCCAATTTCACTGATCCCTCTTCAATCCATTTACAGTTGACTTTTTTTTTTCTTTAGGAATTTGCAGTCCCACCAGCAATGTATGGTGTGCCTGTTTCCCCACATCCTCGCCAATATTTATTGTTATTTGTATTTTGATAATTGCCATTCTTATTGGAATGAGATGTGGTTTTAATTTGCATTACCCTAATTGCTGGAAATGTTGAACATTTTTAAAATATATTTGTTGGCCATTTGTATTTCTTCTTTTTTTAAAAATATTTATTTTTTAGTTTTAGGTGGACACAATATCTTTATTTTATTTTTTTATGTGGTGTTGAGGATTGAACCCAGCAGCCCATGAATGCCAGGCGAGTGCGCTACCGCTTGAGCCACATCCCCAGCCCTGTATTTCTTCTTTTGAGAAGTGTCTGTTTAGTTATTTTGTCCATCTATTGTTTGTATTTTTAGTGTGAAGTTTTTACAGTTCTTTGTATATTCTGGATATAAATGCCCTATCTGAGGACCAGGTGGCAAATATTTTCTCCCATTCTGTTGGCTCTCTCTTCATGCTCTTATGTCCTTTGCTGTGCAGAAGAATTTTAATTTGATGCCATCCACTTATTGATTTTTAATTTTATTTCTTGTGTGTTAGGAGTCTTCTTAAGAATTCAGTTCCTGTGCTAATATATTTGAGGGTTGGACCTACATTTTCTTGTACCAGTTTTATGGGTTTCTAGTCTAATTCCTAGGTCTTTGATCTACTTCAAGTTGACTTTTTTTTAAAATATTTTTTTTAGTGGCCAATGGGTCTTTATTTTATTTATTTATTTTTATGTGGTGCTGACGATGGAACCCAATGCCTCACACATGCTGGGCAAGTGCTCTATCACTGAGCCACAACCCCAGCCCCTCGAGTTGACTTTTGAACAGGGTGAAAGGGATTAAATTTCATTCTTCTACATAGGATTTCCAGTTTTCACAGCACCATTTGTTAAAAAGGTTGTTTTTCCCCCCAACATATGTTTTTGGCATCTTTGTCTAGTATCAGATAACTATATTTATGTGGGTTTGTCTCTGTGTCTTCTATTCTAGACCTCACTTCTTGAAAATCCTACCACCTCCCAATAGTGCCACCATGGGGACCAATTCTTTAACACATGAACCTTTGGGGAACATTCTAGATCCAAACAATAACAACTATCATAAGGGCCTCCTTCACTATCATCCCAGAAATTCCCTTTGCCTCTCTTCTGGGTTTGATTACCCATTTCCTGGATCCAATGTCTTTTTCTTTGTTGATTCTCACACTTTGGTGGGGCACATCCTCTAATATCTCATACCTTCCTGAGAAAGTTAGCACACGAAGTGTTTTGAGATCTTATGTGTCTAAAAATGCTTTATTCTACCCACACACTAAATTATAATTTGACTGTATAAAGTTTGGATTGAAAAACATTTTACCTGCATCATTTCCAGTGTTGCTATTGAGAAACCCAACGTCTTTCTGATTCTCCATACTTTTGTTGAAACTCTGTTACTCTCTTTTTTCTTTTTCTGAAAGCTTGTAGAATTTTTTTCTTATTCCTAATTGTGTAAAATTCCACAGTACATATTCCTCTTTTCATCTGTTGTCCTGGGATCTCAGTGGGCCTTTCAGTCTGGAAATTCTTTTCTTTCACCCTGGGAAATCTCAATGAGTTCTTGGCTGATTTCTTCTTTTCCATATATTGAGTAGAGAACAACGAACGGTTTATTCAAAATCCTTTTGTTCAGATATTAGACTTCCTGAAGGGTTCTGTTTTTGTTTTCATATCTTTTTTCCTTTGCCAGTTTTCTATCTTTTTGCCTTGGCTCTATTTCTGAAAAAGTTCTACACTATTAACTTCTTACCCTTGGGATTTCAATTTTGTCATCATACTTTTAATTTCTAATAACATAGTGTGTTTTTTTGTTTGTTTTAAATTCCTTTTTTCTCCTTTCATAAGCTCTGTCTCCTCCAGGTTGCTGTTTTCTGCTTATTTGTTTTGGCCTCTCTCTTTCATCTTAGAAGTTCTTCTTGAATACCCCATCCTAGGCCCTTTGTGTATATTTGTGAGTGGGATTGCTTCAAAGTCAATGGCTGGGTGAGGCCTCTCAAATGTGGGCTTATCTAGAGTGATCTGGCTGGAGCATTTCTTTTGACATAAGTATCTTTAGGATGTTTTTCACTGGAACCAGAATTCTATAAGGAAGATGCCTCTAGTGTCCTGTCTAGAGGGAAAAAGTCTGGAGAGTGTCTAGGAAATGAGAGGAAATAGGCCTGGGGTGGCAGAGGAGGTAGGGAAGGTCTCAAAATCAGTCTGGAAACCTTCATGCATGCTCTGCTCATGTTTTCAATATGTCATCCCTACTCTTGGTCAGAATAAAGCTTAATTGCATCTTAAATAGCCTTTCTGTCACCCCACATTCACCCACTCCCAAAGGTACCTGAAGCTGGTTTGGAATGTTTCTTTTTTTCCTCTTCAGAGTTGGGGATTGAACCTAGGACCTCATACATGTTAGGGTAGTGCTCTCCCACTGAGCCACACCTTCTCTCTCTCTCTCTTAGGGTTTATAAGTCAATTATCCATCTGCTCATCCATCTGCTTTCCAGTTTCTCTTACCATGTTGCTTCTGTCTTTGTCCTGTTCTCTTTATGTTTTTTGTGGGGTTTACCAAGATAACAAAGGCTGAGTGTCTTTAAGTTGCCATCATTAACTAGAACCCTAAAGTTTATTTTAAAAAGGCATTGTAGGGAAAGGATCAGAAATCATCACTCCAATTCTACTCCCTTCAGCTCTTCTTTTCAAAACCCTTTACTTTTCTGTCCCAATTTCACAGGTCTCTATTATCTGCTAGTTAATCTGTGCATCTTGACTGACTGGTACAAATAATACATAACAAATTACTGATTGCTCCTAATGTGAAGAGCTCCATGCATTTGGTTACCTCCTCACATGTTTCCTTTAAGAAAAGTAAACTGTACTAAAGTAAATTGTACTACTCTTTTGAAAACTGTGCTACTGCATATAGTTAGTATCATGTGGGAAAAAAGAATTGTCATTCTTACATGCTCATTATTTGTTATTGACTAGTTGCCTTTTTAAAGGTGACAGGCATCATTTTTCTTTTCTTGGAAGATGATTTGTTAAGGTCATTTTTAACTCATCTGCTTTGCTAAGGATTTTCAGGAATGACATTTAAGTCACTCATAATAAGCTTGGAATTTGAGAGACAGACTGCTGGTGTCCAAATTACAATAGGATGAGGAGGACTCTGGGCACCTGAGAAGAGGAAGCTGGAGTGCATGTCCTGGATGCTTTTTCACATCTCTGAAATCAGACTGAGCATGTGAGGTTTCAACATTAAACATTTATCCACAGAGAAGACAGGTGGGCATGCACCATATAGGAATGAGTAATGATGAAATAAATTGGGGAGAAAGGCTGTGGGACTAGGTAAAGTGGTTTTCCTCCAAATGATCTTTGCTTTTTCATTCACAAAGTTAACACACAATTCAGCTGTTTGGCTTTAATATGCTGAGGGCTTGAGACATCCTCTGTCTTGATGTTTCTTCCAGCTATCTTCTCTTATGTTTCCCCAGTTCCTGGGTTTATTTATTTCTTTTTACTGCTATTTATAATTCAGAGGTAGCCACACATAGTCAGGACTTAAAGCATGTTCGTATGTTAACAAAGTTTTAGAGGAAACACTTTCTTATTATGTGTAGAGACAGATGTGACTGGCTTTTTATTTCATAGGGTTTATCTGTGTCAAGCAGGTTACACAAAGGTAGATAAGAGCAGAAGATGTATTTATTATTCCATGAGGTAACAACCAACTAATTTTTTTTTGAGAGAGAGAGAGAGAATTTTAATATTTATTTTTCAGTTATCGGCGGACACAACATCTTTGTTTATATGTGGTGCTGAGGATCGAACCCGGGCCGCACGCATGCCAGGCGAGCGCGCTACGGCTTGAGCCACATCTCCAGCCCTAATTTTTAATCTAAAATAATGAACACATCTCACCTGGTTGAATCATCACAGAATTTCCTTCTTATGGAAATATTTAATGAGGTGGAATTTACCTGAATTCCTCTTGGAGAGTGGGAGTGTGTGTCTGAAAAAAGGATTTGGGGAAACCTGTTGAGGTCAGGATAGGGGACTCCAAATGACAGGCTCAGGAATCAGAAGTGTTCCATATGCCTTCTAAGGAGACAGAATCTCATACTGAGAGGTCAGGTCTACAAGCTTAGAGGGTTAGAGGCACCATGCACCTAAACTTTTCTTAGCAATAGTGGGAGAAGAATTTGACTTTATTCACTTTTAGTTGTTACTTCAGATATCTTTATTGAGTCTTCTCTGTTGCTCAGCTATGTGACTCCAGCTGATGTGTAGCTGGGGTACATACTATGTGCTGGGCCATTGGTGGTCTCCAAAATTGATTAAGGAGAATTGAAAACTCACTTGTGTTTTTAAAACAGTCCACTTTAAATAAATTGCTCTGGATCACTTGAGGCTGGGTTCCTTGAGCCCTCCACTGGCTTTTCATATTATTTACTTACCTTTTGCAGGGACACAAAGTGCTGTAAGAACTCAGAGGATGGAGAGACCATTCTAGCATTGGACAGAATTACCAGTGACTGCAGAAGGCTTTATGGAGGCAAGACTTGATGTGAGTTTCAAAATATTGGGAGTGTGTGCCAAGGAGCAATTGATGGATGTATGCTTTTGTGGGAATATAAGGTGAGGGGATGGCATGAGTCCCAGATCAAGGGTGGAAATATCAGCTAGAAAGTGAAGCATTTTGGCTGATTTATGGAATAACGAGGGATAAAATCTGAATTGCATACCAGGGTCAGTGGGTTGAACTTCAACTTTCAACTGTTCAATTCATTGTTGGAAATTTCTGATGATTTCAGACCATACTTGCTGGGTTCCCCAACTTACTCACAATTGCATCAGCCTCATTTACAACACTTTTCCAGGAAAAAATTCCACTGACTACACAGTTCTTTGAGAAATTTGTAGATAATTTTTAAAAAGGATATTTTCATACATTATTATTTCAGATATTACCAGTTAGTAATGTCATAAAAGCTATTCTATTATAATTTTCCAGTTTCATTTTTGTTCGATTCTCCTCTTTGAAAGAAAGCTATAATATATAGAGTAAAGACATTAGAAAAAAATCCTCAAGTTTTATTGCGTAGAGGTACACAATACTCATAAACAATGCAGGTCTGATTTGTCTTTGAACATCTGTAGAATAATGGGACACTCAGAGATAATATGATGCCTGATGGTATTTAAGATAGAAAGGCATTTCTTGATTTTGAACAAAGTGGATTTAGGTCTTTGTTTGGGGGACCAGGAAGAAAAACTAGTTCCATCACAAATCCTTTTTGCTGGAATAGACAATATTTCATTAAAAGGCAGAGAAAAAGTGCTGATGTAAAAACCTTCCTTTTTGGGAAGCTGATTCTTTTTGTCATGGAACAAAGACTGGCAAAAATATCCACATTTGCAGTTATCACGATAGCAAAACTTGAAATTTGATGAACAAATGTATCTGTCTTTTGATATATTTTTTTTCGGCCTCATGATTCAGCATTTTGATTCGCTTTAACCATTTTGAAAAAAATGAAGCATTTCTTGTTTGTGAAATAGTTTGTTTCTTTGAACTATTCCTAGTTTGTGGCCTAGTTGACTGTATGGCATTTTCCCTAGGCTTAGTATAAGTAAAAACATGGGAATCTCAAAAATGCCACAGTGAGTTGGCCCATCTTGAAGTCCATGAGGATAGGAACAAGAGGGCATATTTAAGAATGGAAATGATACAGTTACATCTGCTGATATCAGTCTCCAAAGGACCGGGAAGGGTCCCCCAGGCATGCTGGTTTCCCCTGGGTTACAGATTAATAAAACATGAATTCATATGAATGACTCTCGAAGCACATTCTATTTCCAGCCTGTATAGCCTCTCTCCATTTCTTTCCCATTGAAAACCCACCTCTGCAGCATGTCACCCAAGCACATCAGTGATTGCCCCAGCTTACCTTTCCATAGTGGAAGTTGCTTCTCCCACTATCCCAGTCATGCAGGATTCACCAGTTCTGAGATGCCAATCTCTTTGGCATCTCCAGTCTTTGCCCTTTACTTATAGCCTTTCCTACCTACTTCCCTTGATCAAAATCCTACACACTTGTTTTTCAAGATCTCTAGCATGAAGCTTTCTAGACACCCACAGTCATTCAACATAGTATATAAGGAAATGATACAGTTACATCTGCTGACATCAGTCTCCACATCAGCCAGGCATGATGTGACTAAAGACAGGACACAGCCCCTTCAGAGGACCACATGTACCACATACATGCTTCCATAGACCTCACAGCTGATGTGCCAGGGAGTATACTGGTAATGTTAAACCATGACACTTTTCTTTCATTCTTTTTTTAAAATTAATTTTTAATTTATATATGATAGTGGAATGCATTACAATTTTATTACACATATAGAGCACAATTTTTCATATCTCTGGTTGTATACAAAGTATATTCACACCAATTCATGTTTTCATACATGTACTTTGGATAATAATGACCTTCACATTCCACCATCATTTCTGACCCCATATCCCCTGCCTTCCCCTCCAACCCCTTTGCCCTATATAGAATTTGTCTATTCCTCCCATGCTCCCTCTCCCTACCCCACTATGAATTGGTCTCCTTATATCAGAGAAAACATTCAGCATTTGATTTTTTGGGATTGGCTAACTTCACTTAGCATTATCTTCTCCA
This sequence comes from Marmota marmota marmota, assembly GCF_001458135.2. Classification (NCBI taxonomy): domain Eukaryota; kingdom Metazoa; phylum Chordata; class Mammalia; order Rodentia; family Sciuridae; genus Marmota; species Marmota marmota. The sequence continues at coordinate 23,852,539 of NW_026000016.1, read as the reverse complement.
CCTGCATCAATTATCCTGCAAATACCATGATTTTATTCTCTTTTATTGCTGAGTATATTCCATTGTGTACATATGCCACATTTTAAAAAATCCATTCATCCAATGAAGGGCATCTAGCTTGGTTCCACAGTTTAGCTATTGTGAATTGTGCTGCTGTAAACACTGATGTGGTTGTGTCCCTGTAGTATGTTGTTTTTAAGTCCTTTGGGTATAGAGCGAGGAGAGGGATAGCTAGGTCAAATGGTGGTTCCATTCCCAATTTTCCAAGAAATCTCCAAATTGCTTTCCATATTGGCTGCACCAATTTGCAGTTCAACCAGCATTGTATGAGTGTACCTTTTCCCCCACATCCTTGCCAATACTTATTGTTGTTTGTGTTCTATAATAGCTGCCATTCTGACTGGAGTGAGATGAAATATTAGAGTGGTTTGGATTTGCATTTCTCTGATTGCTAGTGATTATGAACACTTTTTCATATATTTGTTGATTGATTGCATATCATCTTTTGAGAAATGTGTGTTCAGGTCCTTGGTCCGTTTATTGATTGGGTTATTTGTTTTTTTGGTGCTTAGCTTTTTGAGTTCTTTTTATACCCTAGAGATTAGTGCTCTATCTGATGTATGAAGGGTAAAGATTTGCTCCCAAGATGTAGGCTCTCTATTCACCTCACAGATTGTTTCTTTTGCTGAGAGGAAACTTTTTTAGTTTGAGTCCATCCCATTTATTGATTCTTGATTTTATTCTTGTGCCAAAGGAGTCTTTTTTAAAAAAGATATTTATTCTTAAGTTTTAGGTGGACACAATATCTTTATTTTACATTTATGTGGTGCTGAGGATCAAACCCAGTGCCTTGTGCATGCTAGGCAAGCACTCTACCACTGAGCCATAACCCCAGCCCCCAAAGGAGTCTTATTAAGGAAGTTGGGGCCTAATCCCACATGATGAAGATTAGGGCCTACTTTTTCTTCTATTAGACGCAGAGTCTCTGGTTTTATTCCTAAGTCCTTGATCCATTTTGAACTGAGTTTTGTGCATGGTGAGAGATAAGGGTTTAATTTCATTTTGTTGCATATGGATTTCCAGTTTTCCAAGCACCATTTGTTGAAGAGGCCATTTTTTTTTCTCCAATGAATGTTTTTGGCACCTTTGTCTAATATAAGATAATTGTAATTATGTGGGTTAGTCTCTGTGTCCTCTATTCTGTACCTTTAGTCTACCAGTCTGTTTTGGTGCCAATACCATGCTGTTTTTGTTACTATTGCTCTATATAGTATAGTTTAAGGTCTGGTATAGTGATGCCACCTGTTTTACTCTTACTGCTAAGGATTGCTTTAGCTATTCTGGGTCTCTTATTTTTTCAGATGAATTTCATGATTGCTTTTTCTATTTCTATGAGGAGTGTCATTGGGATTTTGATTGGAATTGCATTAAATCTATATAGTGCTTTTGGAAGTATGGTCATTTTGATAATATTAATTCTGCCTATCCATAAGCAAGGTAGATTTTTCCATCTTCTAAGGTGTACTTTGACTTCTTTCTTTAAAGTTCTGTAATTTTCATTATATAGGTCTTTCACCTCTTTTGTTAAGTTGATTCCCAGGTATTTTATTTTATTTTTTTGAGGTTATTGTAAATGGGGTAGTTTTCCTCATTTCCCTTTCTGAGGATTTGTCACTGATATACAGAAATGTCTTTGGTTTATGGGTGTTGATTTTATATCCTGTTACTTTGCTGAATTCATTTACTAGTTCTAGAAGTTTTCTGGTGGAATTTTTGGGGTCTTCTAGGTATAGAATCATATCATCAGCAAATTGTGCCAATTTGAGTTCTTCTTTTCCTATGTGTATCTCTTTAATTTCTTTCATCTGTCTAATTGCTCTGGCCAGTGTTTCAAGAACTATGTTAAATAGAAGTGGTGAAAGAGGGCATCCCTGTCTTGTTCCAGTTTTTAGAAGGAATGCCTTTAATTTTTCTCCATTTAGAATGGTGTTGGCCTAGGGCTTAGCATAGATAGCCTTTATGATATGTTGAGATATGTTCCTGTTATTCCTAATTTTTCTAGTGTTTTGATCATAAAGGGGTGCTGTATTTTGTCAAATGCTTTTTCTGCATCTATTGAGATGATCATATAATTCTTATCTTTGAGTCTATTGATGTGATGAATTACATTTATTGATTGACATATGTTGAACCAATCTTGCATCCCTGGGATGAATCCCACTTGATCATGGTGCACGATCTTTTTGATATGTTTTTGTATTAGATTTGCCAGAATTTTATTGAGAATATTTGCATCTATGTTCATTAGAGATATTGGTATGAAGTCTTCTTTTTTTATGTGTCTTTTCCCGGTTTTGGAATCAGAGTGATATTGGCCTCGTAGAATGAGTTTAGAAGTGCTTTCTCTTTTTCTATTTCCTGTAATAAATTGAAGAGTATTGGTATTAGTTCTTCTATAAAGGTTTTGTAGAACTTGACTGTGTATCCATCTGGTCCTGGGATTTTCTTTGTTGGTAGACTTTTGATGGCATCTTCTATTTCATCACTTGAAATTGATCTGATTAAATTGTGTATGTCATCCTGATTCAATTTGGGCAAATTATATGACTCTAGAAATTTTTCGATGCCTTTGATATTTTCTATATTACTGGAGTACAAGTTTTCAAAATAATTTCTTATTATCTTCTGTATTTCTGTAGTGTCTGTTGTGATATTTCCTTTTTCATCATGTATGTTAGTAATTTGAGTTCTCTCTCCTCTTCCTTAGCATGGCTAAGTTTCTGTCAATTTTATTTATTTTTTCAAAGAACCATCTTTTCGTTCTGTCAATTTTTTCAATTGTTTCCTTTGTTTCAATTTTATTGATTTCATCTCTGATTTTAATTATTTAATTATTGAAATTAATAATATCAATTATATTGATATTTAATTATTTCTGTCTTTTACTGCTTTTGGTGTTGATTTGTTCTTCTTTTTCTAGGGCTTTGAGATATAATGTTAAGTCATTTATTTGTTGACTTTTTCTTCTTTTAAGGAATGAACTCCATGCAATGAACTTTCCTGTTAGTACTTACTGCCTTCATAGTGTCCCAGAGATTTTGATATGTTGTATCTGTGTTCTCATTCACCTCTAAAAATTTTTAAAAATCTTCCTTAATGTCTTCTGCAACCCATTGTTCATTCAGCAGCATATTGTTTAGTCTCCAGGTGTTGGAGTGGATTTTATTTCTCATTTTATCATTGATTTCTAATTTCGTTCCATTATGATCTGATAGAATGCAGGGTGGTATCTCTACTTTTTTTTTTTATATTTGCTAAGAGTTGCTTTGTGGCATAGTATATGGTCTGTTTTAGAGAAGGATCCACGTGCTGCTGAGAAGATAGTGTATTCTCTTGTTGAAGGATGAAACATTCTGTATATGTCAGTTAAGTCTAAGTTATTGATTGTATTAATTAGTTCTATAATTTCTTTGTTCAGCTTTTGTTTGGAAGATCTATCTAGTGATGAAAGAGGTGTGTTAAAGTCACCCAAAATTATTGTGTTGTGGTCTATTTGACTCTTGAACTTGAGAAGAGTTTGATGAACATAGATGATCCATTGTTTGGGGCATATAAATTTATAATTATTAAGTCTTGTTGGTGTATAATTCCCTTGAGCTGTATGTAATGTACTTCTTTATCCTTTTTGATTGACTTTAGTTTGAAGTCTACTTTTATTTGATATTTGATATGATATGGAAACCCCTGCTTGCTTCTGCAGTCCATGTGAGTGGTATGATTTTTCCCAACCTTTCACCTTCAGTCTGTGGATGTCTTTTCCTATGAGACGAGTCAGTTGGAGGCAGCATATTATTGGGTCTTTTTTTTTAATCCAATCTACTAGCCTATTTATTTTGATTGGTGAGTTTAGGCCATTAACATTCAGGGTTATTATTGAGACATGATTTGTATTCCCAGCCATTTTTGTTTATTTTTGGTATTTAACGTGACTTGGTTTCTCTTCTAATTAGATTTTCCTTTAGTGTAATACCTCCTTCTGCTGATTTTCATCATTGTTTTTCATTTCCTCTTCATGGAATATTTGCTGAGGATGTTCTGTAATGCAGGCTTTCTAGTTGTAAATTCTTTTAACTTTTGTTTATCATGGAAGGTTTTTATTTCATCATCGAATTTAAAGCTTAATTTTGCTGGATATAGGATACTTGGTTGGCATCCATTTTCTTTCAGAGCTTGGTATATGTTGTTCCACGATCTCCTGGCTTTGAGTCTCTGGGTTGAAAAATCTGCTGAGATATGAATTGGTTTCTCCCTATATGTGATCTGATTCCTCTCTCTTGTGGCTTTTAAAATTCTATCCTTATTCTGTATGCTAGGCATTTTTATTATAATGTGTCTTTGTGTAGATCTATTGTAATTTTATGCATTTGGTGTCTGATAAGCCTCTTGGATTTGGTTTTCCAATTTGTTCTTCATGCTTGGGAAATTTTCTGATATTATCTCATTGAAGAGATTGTGCATTCCTTTGGTTTGAAATTCTGTGCCTTCCTCTACCCAATAACTCTTAGATTTGGTCTTTTGATGCTGTCCCATAATTTTTGGATGTTCTGTTTATAGTTTCTAACTTTCTTCACTGTGTGATCAACTTTATTTTCCAGATTGTATACTTTGTCTTCATTATCTGACGTTCTTTTTTCCAAGTGATCTAGTCTGTTGGTATGCTTTCTATTGAGTTTTTTATTTGATTTATTGTATCCTTTATTTCAAGGACTTCTGACTGGGGTTTTTTTTTCAGTGTCTATCTCTTGAAGTAATCTTTTGCTACCTGTTTTTCCTCTCTTATCTCTTTGTTGGAGTGATCAATTTTTGCCTGTATTTGCTCATTTAGGTCATTCTTTAAATCACAGATTATTTTAATCATGAACCTTCTGAACTCCTTCTCTGACATTTCATCAACTTCACTGTCCATGGATTCTGTTATTATAGTGTCCTGGTTTGTTTGGGGCACTTTCCTTCTTTGATTTTTCATGTTGTCTATGTGTCTTCCTTTCTTGCAGTGTGGATCTGAGATATTACAGTTTCTTCCCTATATTCTTGTAGTACCTGTGCAGATTGTCTGTACCTCACCTTGATGTTGGGCTTCCAGACCCTGCTGGTGTCCCTCAATGTATGCTATTGCATCTAAAGGTGGTGGTGGCAATAGCTGAGGTAACTTGAGATAATAGTTAAGGTGCCTCAAGATGGAAGCAATGTCTTACAGAGATGGAGCTGAAAGGGTGGGCCTCACACTCTCTTTGGGATGCCTGCTCTGAGAAGCAACTTCTTCTAGGCTCTATCTATTGTCAAAAAGTTAGGGGCTACTGTGTGGGGAAGGCTATGGTGATGACTGCAGGGTCCAAGACGGAAGTGGGTTAGGCTTAGGCTCCCAGGTGGGGGAAGGGTGTGCCGCAGTCTGGCTGGGCACAAAATAACCGAGCCACCACAAAGCCTTGTAGATTCAAATAGCAACTCTTTATTCCCGAACTCTCACTGACACTCTACCAACACTTTCCGTGAACACACTGCCTCCACCCGGCTCCGCGCACCAATTCTCCCAGAACCCCGCGAGAACTCAATGGGAACTCCAAAGGAGCGGGCGCCTGAGGCAGCAGGATACGCCCTAATCCTGGAGCTGCCCTATTCCCAGCAGGATCCACCCTAAACCTGGAGCCGCCCTAATCCCTGAGCAGGGTCACCTTTCAACCCAAAATGCCATGCGTCATTCCTACTTGGCTATGGCTCTCAGAATCTCCCCCCTTCTGTTTAATTAAACAACAAGCAATGTGGCTTAGGGACCGTGCCTCTTAGGTTGTCCAATACAACATATGGTCCTCACCCGTCATTGGGTGAGCTGACCTCTAGGCGTCAGCCTCCTGTCTTAGGTTGGTACCACTGCAATTGGATCATACCCGTCACTGACTACTGGTCCAGCATACAGCCATACTTGTGGATCATCACTAGTAGAAGGGAGGAGGATACAGAAGTGCCACGACACCAAGCCAATTGATGGCTCCTTTGGAAAAATTGTACCACCGGTGACACCATCAGCAAAGATACGCCAGCACTACCACAATTCGCTGCACCAACAGATAGTTCACAATGCATACAAGTGATACATAGACCAGGCAAGTTCTGCAAGCAGTTCAAAGCGGAGGAGTCTATCAGTATGTCCATTTCCTCCCTAAGTAAATCAACTCCTTGATTGAGCATTACTTGTTGAGTTATTATTCACTGATGCATCAGTTTATACAGTTTGTTGTGATAACTATCGAAGAAGTTGTAGTTTGGTTTTATCTTTGTCTTCACCGGCACTGGGATGAAGATAGGAATTCTGGCAATGATGCTAAAATAAATATGTAACATTCCAACAGGTACTAAGAAAACAATTACATTATTCTGAACAGAATTATTAAATATAATGAAAAGGAAAGGTGAAAGTAAACAAACAGATCTGTTAACCTCCTTATTTGTACACATATTAAAACAATCCTCAACAGCTGTTTACCCAATTTAAATTAAACCATTAAAATCACGTGAATAAAAAAAAATTCGGATCCATTTTTTCATGAGCGCTCCTCATATATGATATATGGACATACACACATACAGACATACAACACAAAACACAAGTGTGCACACAAACGTACAACACATAAGACAATAGTAAAGGCCTTGTAGCTTTACACAGGTGAAATCTCCATTGCAATGTTTAAAAACTCCACAGTCAAAAAATAAAACTGATCAGAAAAACATTAACCTAGGTCTGTATGAGCTCAAAAAATAAAATAGAACTTTATGATGTGGGAAAAGGCAATAATAAAATAGATATTGAAAAAAGCATCCTGGTTAATCACTGTCACAGATGTAAGAATAGCCAAGCTGGAGCTCTGGATATCAGCTGTTATGGTTTTGAGTCAAATCATCTTCTTTTTGGTCTGTAGAAATCACTTTGGTTAGCCTCACTGGAATCCAAATCGGCTGCTGTTCTCCCTGTGGAAACACACAAACAGAACCCCGACTCCAGACAATCACTGGGTCAGGACCTTTCCATTGTCCTGTTAGAATATCCTTCCAAAGTACCTTAGGCTTATGTACATTTTTTGAATACATATGCCTTTCCGCAGCACTAAGCCCTGATGAATCCAAATTTAAAAAGTTTAGAATAAAAAGCGTTATTTTAAGTTTATCTTTAGGGGATATATACCCCTTTCCAATTCCCTCTTATTGCTTTAATAAGTACATTTTAATAGTTTGATGAGCTCTTTCAACTATGCCTTGTCCCTGTGGATTGTATGGGATTCCTGTTATGTAAAACATTAACTGATTTTTCTTCAGGGATGATGTTCCAAAATATCCTATATGCATCCTTTGGAAATTTAAAGATCCTTTTAAATTCTAGTCTTCCAAAAGCATTTTGCCTTAGTTTTTAGAATTACTTTAGTCCTTTTAATTTTTTGATGTGGTTTTAAACCAATTTTCTTTTAGTTTAACTTTTTCTAAATTGGCTCTTGTCTATAAATTTTAACACCCTCATCTGAGACTTCTAATTTCTGCACCATCAGAAATTAAAGTTGATGCGCTTTTTGAAAATATTACTAATAATTTCCTTGTTCTTCTATTTTATCCAATATTTGACTTTAAACTTCTCTCTTCTACCTTTTTCTATCTTGAATGTCTGTATCTAATAGTTGTCTTAGCTTTTTGTATTTTTTAGCTGAAATACCTTTATTTGACATTTTTAACCATTTTTTATCTTGTTTCTATCTTCTAGTTTTCTTCTAAGGTTTGTATATTTACCCTTAGTTGCTTTTTTTCCTCCTAGTTTTTTTTTCTTCCTATTTTGTGGGTTTCAAATTCTTGTCTTCCTACATCTTTTTTATCTTCCTACATATTCTCTATCTTTTTTTAACCTTTCTGTACTTTTATCTTTAAAGTTTTCCACTTTAAATTTTTAATCTTCTTTATCCAAATTGCTTTTATCTTATTATCTTTCTATTTTCATGGGGTTTTTTAAAGTAATGTTTTTAAGATTAACTAGGCTTCGAATGACGCAATCTTTCCTCCGCCACGAAGGCATCTTAACCACCTTTAATTTAACCTTTTAAAGCCTTTTGCAACTTACTTAGACATTTTACAACTTTTTACTTTATCACACAAAGATTATCTCATCTAAAAACATTTCTTTTTTCTTCAGCTTTCATATTAAAACATATTTCCACATCTTGAATCTTTTTATATCTCTTTTTTAGCTGTTAACCCTTTTTATAAATTCACATTCTGAAACAACCCTTATAAAATTCCTGAATTTAGACAAATTACTCCACTTTAATAAGATGAAATACTTTCATGTTTTTTATGGTACTATAATACTATATTTGAAACCTAACTGAAACTTCTTCTACTCTTTGGATATAAATTACACCTGATAGAATCTTAACTCTTAGTAACCTTGTTTCAGCAAAGACACAGACACAAAGCAATATTAAACTTTTTTTTTTCATTTACCAATTTATGAAAACACACATAATGTTTAAATATATTACCTTATGGAACTTAATAAGTAAAGAGTACTTGATTTTATATTTAGTGGTTGATGTTTCAGCACTTTAGCTTTGTAAATTAATCAGATGTCTGTAAAAACCAAGATCTTAGACAAGTATAGTAAACAGAATTAGCCATCTTTTTCTTGTTGAAGAAAAATCTTTCTACAGGATCGCATGATGGACCCATTGTGATATTTTTAACAACCCCTCTTTAAAAAGCCATGGGCTACATTTTTGTATTGTATCAACATATGCCCTAACTGTTCTTGGTCTTACTGGGGTTCTTCCTTCCTCTAACAATTTCTCTTCCTTGGAGGCGAACAACTTTAAACCTTGAGTCAACCATTTTCCCCAATTTGCCTGAGAAAGTTCTAGGGACAGGCAACTTGAAATAAAAACAAAATAAATCAAAACAAGAACACATTGTTTTTTGAAATGGTCACCCATTTTTTTTGCTCTCCTTCAGGGGCGAGCAATTTCACTTACCCCCAAGCTTCAGGCATTCCCCGTATGGGCCACCAAATGCCGCAGTCTGGCTGGGCACAAAATAACCGAGCCACCACACAGCCTTGTAGATTCAAATAGCAACTCTTTATTCCCGAACTCTCACTGACACTCCACTCACACTTTTCGGGAAATCACTGCCTCCACCCAGCTCCGCGCACCAATTCTCCCAGAACCCCGTGAGAACTCCAAAGGAGCGGGCGCCTGAGGCAGCAGGATACGCCCTAATCCTGGAGCCACCCTATTCCCAGCAGGATCCACCCTAAACCTGGAGCCACCCTAATCCCTGAGCAGGGTCACCTTTCAACCCAAAATGCCATGCGTCATTCCTACTTGGCTATGGCTCTCAGCAAGGGTGAACTTGACCTACCCTGGACCTGGGTTCTGTGCAAGTCAGTGTGGTCAGATCTGGGTGGGGCCTGGGCTCCTGTGGTAGTCTGCTGGTGGGAAGAGGTGGTCCTGTGCTGGAGGCTAGGCTCTGGCAGGTGCCTATTGGTGGAGGGGTGGATCTGGGCCCACTGTGAGCCTGGGTCCTGCACAGGCCAGTGTGGGTGGATCTGGGCCACTAGGCTTGACCTCTTGCGATATTCTACTGGTCAGAAGGGGTGGTCCTGTGCCAGAGAGTAGGCTTTGGCGGGTGTCTGCCCCATGGGTAGAGGGGTGGACCTGGGCCTAATGTGAGCCTGGGTCCTGCTTGGGTTGGTATGGGCCTTTTCTTTCATTCTTGAAAGTCCCCAGTTCCTGGTTGTCCTGTAACTGCAAACATATTAATCATTGGCTCCAGGGATGGTAGGAATAGCATAGGACAGAGGAATCATGGTTCACTTTTAAACTTCAAATTAGATTAGTTTTAAAAAATCCATAACCAGGCATTAGTCTTGAAAGCAGACTCTGTTGAAAGAGAAAAGGGCTATCAAGAGACTCAGATCTTAAATAACGAGAGCCAAGCTAGGCCTTGGCAGATTATAAAATGTTTGCTGTGAGTGTAGAGAGAACTCAGGAAAAAGAGAAGCCACCCTCCCCCAGTGCTGGGGGAGAAATGGAATAGATAGTGAAGTTTTCATGGGCATGATCTGTTCTCCTGGTGGAATCAGAACCCCTGAAGAGGATTCAGTAACAATCAGATGGTCTGGGTCTCTGGGAAGTTTAGGTAAGTTCTCTGCTTCTCCTGGAGTCTGTGAGCCTCTTAGAAAAGATTTGGCATGACTGTTGTGACAGCATGGTGTGTGTATTGGGCTAAATAGACCCCCTTCCCCAAATTTGCTTTCATCTGGAACTTCAGAATGTGCCCTTATTTAGAAATAGGTACTGTAATCAGTTAAGGATCTTGACATGAAATCATCCTGCATTTGGGGTGGGCCCTAAATCCAATGACTAGTATCATCATAAGAAGAGGAGAGACATGAGTCTCCAGATAAAATCAGAAATACCTCACTTGTCCAGCGGACAATGTGTGGAGTACACAGTTCATGCTTGATGCTGTCAGGATAGGAAGTTCCCCCTGCACCCAGCCACCATCTGGGGAGGAAACAGGTGTATGGCCAGAACTCCTTTGGAAAGAGGAAGCAGACCTAATGAGAAGTGTGAACTTGGAAAATGAGTGACTATTTACCTAAAAGAAATGGAAAGAAGGCCATGTGTAGATGGAGGCCGAATTGGAGCGATGCTTCCCTGAATGAAAGAATACCAATAGCTGCTAGAAATGGGAAGAAGCCAGGAAGGGGTCCTCCCTAGAGATTTTGGCAGGAGCATGGCCCTGCTGACACTTCAAGACTTCTAGTCTCCAAAACTATGAGAGAATAAATGTCATCTGAGGCCTCCTGGTACGTGGTACTTTGTCCAGCAGACCAAGCAAACGGAAGCAATGTGGGAGCAGGTGGCTATGCTGTCACTTTGGACCATGCTTCTGGTGGCCCGTGTCCATGTGCTACCAATAGGAATTTGATTATGTATGGCCTGAATGGGAATGCAGATATGCTGAAGGAGCAGATGATCTAGACAAGGGAGGATACTGAGGGGGGCCAGGGACCCAAGGCTTCAACCCTAGGGGCTAACCTAGTGTTCCAGACACAGAGGGAGATCAGCCACACATCAGTAGACCCTGTGACAGGACATCAGTCTCTAGACCAGACCAGAAATACTTCATTTGGGTGGAGTACACAGTTCATGCTTAATGCCTTCAGGATAGGAAGTTCCCCCTGCACCCAGGCACCATCTGGGAGGAAGCAGGTGTATAGCCAGAGCTCCTTTGGAAAGAGGAAACAAACCTAATGAGAAATGTGAACTCAGAAAATGACTATTTACCTAAAAGAAATGGTTCCAATTTAGAAAGCCTGAGTTATTTTTTATTGAAAACTTGAAGATTTGTGGTGTGTGTGTGTGTTTTCACTAGGAACTGAGTGCAAGATGAGAATAGATATAGAAAATATAGCTATAGTTCTTGCCTATTTGAATTGTAGGTTATAAATGCCAACTCTAATTCTACCCATTCCTTAATATTTTACATATTGTGTTGGGTTTTCCTTATGTTTCTTTTCCTGAACTGTTGGCTCCCTGTGAGTTGAGATGACCTCATGCACTTTTGGACACATCTTCAGATATCTGTGTCCCCAAGACCTAATGGGGCTATCCTGAAATATAGGATAAAGTCTCATTGAATATTTGTTGAATAAATGAAAAATTAAAAATGTATAAATAATATTTCCTTTTATTTTTTTATCAAGATCTTTTTCAAGTTTTATAGAGTGTCTGGATTTTCATAGGGTCTTTTGTCTCAGACACATGCTCCGCAGGAATATGAGTCTGGGGAGCAGACTCAGGGTCAGGGAGCTTGGAATAAGTTAATGGCTCTAAATATGATTCTGGGTAAGAATTCCAAGTTAGAATCTTTCCAACCATAAGAGTCATGGCCCTGTGTCAGAGTCTTCTATGTCTGTGAATAAATGAGGGGAGAAGAGGAGGAAGTTTTCAGAAAGAGATTAGTTCCTGCTATGATCTTTATTTCTACTTTAAAAAAAGTTATTTAAAACTCACAGAGTATAAATTAATTCAGATGTAAATAACCATTCAGACAACCAGGAATTTGACAGGCAGAGGTGTCTGCCAACATGTCCTGAGTAATTAGCTAGATTTTTGCACTTTTTTCATTTGTTGGCAGCACTAGGCAACACTTACTTATTTCTTCTCTCTGACTGGATGGTGCTGATTCTAGGAGTTAAAAAAAAAGACTTTGGGTTTTGGTGGTCAGCCTCTCACACTTTGGAACCTACCTTGGGGGCTCTCCAAGTTCCTGTTCTTTGAAGATGATTTCCTGTTCTCAAGGTGATTTAGCATTAAGCCTTGGGCCAAGCCACTGACTGATCCCTGACCCATTTCTTTTTCTTTGGAGCCATTTTACTGAGGATCATAATATCTATCAACTTCCCACATCCTTGTGAGAATTGATTAAAGAGCCTGAGCTGTGAAGAGGAAAGTGGCCAAATGAACACAATTATGGCTTTTAAGAAAACCCAAAACACACCAATCGATTTTCTAAGTTTGGATCTGCTTCTGCCTCACCTCTGCCAGGATGTTAGGGCAGCTGAGTAATTCTCAGGGGCAGAGGCTCCAGCCCTGACACAAAATGTCATTAAATTCACAACATCTCCAATCACTTTCTGTCCAAGTCTGACCCCATGGATGTGGAAGCACTTTTAAGTTATAGCATGTTATAGAAATAGGCATTATCAATCACCATCATTATAAGTATACATTCCGAATCAAAATAATGGTTTTCTCTCTTCAGGTGACATGGAATATCTGGGGTTAAATGAAGGTCACATCCCTTTGTATGTATAGGCAAAACTGATTTGTTCTGGGGGAGCTGCAGGCTGCAGCCTTTTTCCAAGTGACTCCTAGGGGGTTTGATCAGGGTTGCTGTTTGTATAAATTGTTTGCCGACATTCGGCCACTTTTATCTCTGATGGCTGCCTTGTGGCTTAAAGCAGTATTTCTGCCCCACATTCAAGTTTTGGCAAGGTGAACACACTCATATAACTGCCCAGTCCCAAGGAAAGGACTCTTGGCCCTTTGAGTGTTCTTTGAGTCTCTCTGTCACTTACCTCAAGCTGGAGAACAGATTGAGAAGGGAGAAGGGAGCTGAGAGTGGTGAGGATGGAGGTATGGGTTGAGGGTTCTTTCCAGTTCCTCCCAAGTGCAGGCTTGCCAGTGGGGACCTTACTGTTTTGCTTAGAGGTTTGAAATCACCACTTAATCAGAATACTTCTAAATGTCAGTGCAGTACTTGGCATACATTGGTCACAAATTGAAGTGTGTTGACTAAATGAACAAATAATTTAAGTTCAAATTGTACCATATGACCTTGTTTTAATCAGCTTTTTGGTCGCTATGACCAAAAACACAAAACAATGTAGAGGAGGAAACGTTTATTTCGGTGCTCATGGTTTCAGAGGTCGCAGTCCATAAATGGCCAACTCCCTTGCTCTGGGCCGAAGATGAAGCAGAACATCATGGCGGAAGAGTGTGGAGGAGGAAAGCAGCTCAGGACATGACCACCAGGAAGCAGAGAGAGCTCCACTCACCAGGGACAAAATATATACTCCAAAGGCATGTCCTCCAGGGACCCACTTAATCCAGCCATACCCTACCTGCCTATATTTACCATCCAGTTAAGGCCTATCAATGGATTAACACACTGATTAAGTTAAGGCTCTCCTAACCCAATCATTTCACCTCTGAATATTCTTGCATTGTCTCACAGATGAGCTTTGGGGGACACCTAATATTTAAACCATAACAGGAGGGCGGTTCCTGGAATGTGTAGGACAATGACTAAAGACTTCAAGGCACCACTCTAGGACATCTGAAACAGCATGCTGCAAATCTCCCTGCAGATCTTCAAAACTGAGGTTAAGAAGGAGAATGAGTCAAGGTAGGTACATTGGAGGCTAATAAATCTTGATTCCTAGTTTTTAGATGATTACTCCTTAAGGGATTAACATGTCTATATGCAGAGCTAATTAAGTCAGAGTTTAAGATAATGAAGGTGACAGATACAAAATGAAGAGAGATTTCAAACTTTATCCTGCTTTTAGTTACCCATTGGGCATCTGAAGGGCTAAGTAGAGTCAGCAATTATAGCAAAGAAGCTTCTCTGAGTCCCTGTTATAGCATCTGGGGAGATCTTTCTTGCTGTATCATCATTCTTGCATTAGGGATTAAGTTTCCAACATGCTTTTTTGGAGGGACACATTCAAATCAATCCATTCTGCCCTTGGGTCCAAAAGTCATGTTCTTCCCTCATGTAAAATACATTCATTCCACCCTAATGTTCCCTGAAAGTCTTATTCATTCCAACATCAACTTTAAAGTAAAAGTCAAAAGTATTATCGAAACATCATGCAAATGAGACTTAAGTTACAATTAATTGTGAGGCATTTTTTTTTTAAATTTCTGAGGCAAATTTCTAGACAACTTATCTGCTTTCAAAATACAGTGGTGGAACAGGCATAAGATAGACGTTTCCATTCCCAAAGGGAGAAAAAGGAAATAAAAAAAGGAGTCACAGGCCCCATACAAGTTCAAAACCCAACAGGCTAATCAATACTAAAGTCCAAGTCTTGAGAATAATCTTCTCTGCCTCCATGTCCTGCCTTCCAGATGTAAACTTCCCATGGCTTTGCTGGACTCAGCTCTCAGCAGCTCTTCTGTGTTGGAGCATCTTGTCTGCAGCTCTCCTAGGCTGGTGTTGCATGCTGGTAGCTCTGCAGTTCTAGGCATTGTGGGTGACTCCATTCCCATGATGCCATGTACAACAAGACACAGAGGTCCCAGCTGGAGAACTTCTGGTTTTATAGATCTTAGAAATTATACTATAAAAACCCATTTTTATTCTCAGAGGCTTAAGCTTCTATCACTTTCCAGAGAGGCAGCAACTCTGGGCCTTCTCCTCTGGGGTATATGGAGAGAGGATTAGACTTTAGGCTATAGAGTCACATAGATTTGAGAATGAATCGTAGCCAATACTGCTATTTGCTGTGTGACCTTGTGGCAAGTGCCATAAGATTCTCTCAGTCTCAGTTTCCTCACTGGTACAATGGGAATGATAATATCAATATGTCAGAATGTGAGCATTAATGGAGATAGTGCACAGCAAGTGTTTGCACAGGATCTGGCACCCAGGAAGCAATCCACATTGATTATTAATATCGACTATTTATAAACTACTTTCATGGAACACATAGGCATGTAAGCTGTCATTAGCTGGTAGGGTCATGATGACATCCCGTGCTCATTCAGAAGAGACTTCCAGGACTTGTTTTTATCCCACTGTGAAAGCTTCTTTCATTTCCTGTTCATGTGTGTGTTTGTGTGTGTGTGCCTATATGTGCTCACTCTGATCTTTACAACAGTTTCAGGCATCTTTTATGTGAAATGAGACAATAAGAATAATTGTCTCAGATCTTTTAAAAGCTGAGATTTTGGTAGAGCACAGAGGAGTAGAAGACAAAGAGGACAGAAATCAGTGAGAGGAGAAGGGACTCTCAGAACATACTGAAGTCAATGTTAGACATGAAGTTGGAAGAGTGTGGGCTTCCACATCTCCAGCAAGAACCATTAAGGCCCTCCCACTCAAGCTGTGCCATTTCTAAGCCAATTCTCCCTGATGAGGCAGCTGCCTCTTAAGCAGTATTGTTAAAATAGACAACCCATCTCCAGGTGCGGGAGGAACTAGGGCCCCAAACTAAATGGAGTATTTGTAACAAAAGCTCATTGTTTGCTATCTGTTTAGAGCCTGTTTAGTGGTGCCAATAATAGGAAAATCACTTGATTTCCACTGGAAGGCAGTGTTTAGGGAAGATGACATTTATTTTTTATTATTTTTTTAAATTTTTTATTGTTGGTTGTTCAAAACATTACATGTTTCTTGATATATCATATTTCACACTTTGATTCAAGTGGGTTATGAATTCCCATTTTTACCCCATATACAGACTGGGAAGATGACATTTAGAAGAATGGGGAATGCAAACACGCCAGTGCATTCCATTACTCCATCTTCCTAGACATGAGGATACTCTGAAATCGTCATTCCCAACTCATGCGCCGTTCCATCACTTTTTTGATGAAAGTGTGGCTTCTTCATTTGCAGTGTCCTGTCCATCCTGTGTGCACTGACCGAGCTGGCACAGGGTGTGGTGGAGCAAAGCTGTTCACCTCATGGCAGCCAGGGAGCAGAGAAAGAGAGAGGAAGGGGCCAGGGTCCCAGTGCCTCCTTCAAGGGCATACCCCCCAATGACCTAACTTCCTGCCAGTAGGCATCACTCCTAAAGAACCCAAGACTTCCCAGCAGTGACCAAATCTTTAACACAATTGAGCCTTTGGAGGACACTTCAGGAACAGAACTCTTAAAAATGGTTGTAATGTAGTGGCACTCCCTCCTCCACAAAGAAAATCTTAACTAAGCTTCTCCAGAAATCTTTACCATAATTGATTTTTAGACTGTAAGCAAAAGAGTCTGTACAAAAAAGTTCAATGTAGTTAAACTTCCTATTTTCCTGTTGCTGTATTTTACTTGGCCACTGTCCTGGAAGAAATCAGCACTCCAGGTGCTGAATGCTCCTTTACTAGTTTTCACAAACATTTATCCAGTATAGTAGTTTGTAGAAGTGTGTTTGCAAATGCAAAATGCGATTAAAAAAAAAAATCCTTTAACAAGGCCTGTGGCCTTGAGCTGGAGCTTCACAGAGATGTCTACATTTTTAAGAGAAGTTACCAATTAGGCTCCATGGTAACAGCTGGCAGGAGGAGGAAAGAAAGGGGAGAAGAAGCTCTCCCCTTGTCAGGTGTTGTCTTTGAAGGGTTAACTTACCCAGAACAGTGAAAGAAAAAGCTTGCTTTATGTGAACTTCTGCAGACTGTGAACTTCTGAGCCCCTCCCCTTACATGCTGGGTATAAAGTTCCGAAACTACCTGAATTCGGGGTTCAGGGGATTAATTGATTACAGCAAAAGCTGTGCCCTCTAAACCTGGCTGCAGCCAAATAAAACTGTTTCCTGCTATCTTTGGTGCCCTGCCTCGTCTGTCCCTACAACAGTAATGGTAAACTTTATTTTGTATATTTTAATATAATAAAACTAATCAGGGTGGTAAGTGAGTACTCCAAAGCACGAGGACAAGTGACCCCTAAAGCCCAGGCCTGGCCCAGGTGTCCTTCCTAGACATAGCCCCCTGACCCCGTCTCCAGAGCCTGGGTGCCTCTGCTATGTGAAGAGGCTCAGGAAGGTGTGGGAATAGAGCAAGTGGAGGTACCGGATCTGGAGGCACATCTTACCCAACCTCGAAGAGCAAGAGTGTCTGCCTCATTTCCAGAAGAGTTCTGTCCTCAATGAGTCAGGTGCAACCACCCAGCAGGGGGTCAGGAAAACAAAGTTTATTATACTCACAGGTGCAAAGAACAGGAGCCATGGCATGCAGGGCCACATGAGCAAGTACCAGTATAGGTCAGGAGGCAGAAGGGGCAAGAGAAAGGGAGAGTCTGGGTCTTTATTGGGGCTCCCATGGGAAAGGCAAGGTAGGGCAATTTGAAGAATTTAGAACTGGCTAATTTAAATAATAACTGGTGGCCTCTAGTTGCCTGGTACCTGGCTCCGTGATGATTTAGAAGGTAGGATTTTGCCTCAAGGGCATTCAGGACAGAGAGGAGATGGCTGTGCTCTGGTTAGTCAGTATATCAAAGGTGTGCTGTTTGCTTCCCTGTACTATCTTTAGGATTGGCTAGTGCCAGGAAGGGTAGTCTCTCCCTGGACAGAAAGGTGTTGTTAAAACATCAAAATATATGGAATACAAAAATATAAGCCAACAAAGGTCTTATGGTTTAAATATGAAGGGTCCCCCAAAGGCTCATGTTTTAGAGGTATTGTCCCCACTGCAGCAATGTTCAGAGATGGGTCTTTTAGGAAGTGATTGGATCTTTTGGGAAGTGATTGGACCTTTTGGGAAGTGATTGGATCCTTTGGGAAGTGATTTGATCCTTAGGGTGCTGACTTCATCCAGGGATTAATCTATTGATAGCTGAATGGATTACTGGGAGGTGATGGAAACTGTATGCAGGTGGGGCATGACTGGAGGCAGTAGGTCAGTGAGGGGTTGCTCTTGGGGACTATATCTTGTCCTTGTCCACTTCCTCTCTCTCTTTCTGTTTCCCAGCTGCCATGAGGTGACCAGTTTTCCTCAGCCATGCCCTTCTGCCATGATGTTCTGCGGCACCTAAGCAATGGAACTAGCTGACTATGGACTGAAATCTATGAAACCATGAGCCCAAATAATTTTTTCCTCCTTTAAGCTGGTTTTAACAGGTATTTGTCATAGTGATGAGAAGCTAACACAACAGGTATCAAATAAAAGATCACTTATTGATTAAAGAACTTTTAAGGTTGTCTATTTCTGCATAACAAACAAGCCCTAAGCTTGGTTGTTAAAACAATAGCCATCCTTCATTTGGTAGTGATTCTGAGCTGTGGGCTGGGATTAGCTGAGCATTTTCCTCTGTCCTGCTAACAGGGCCAGTGTGGCCTTCTTCACATGTGTGGCAGTTTGGAGGCATGACTGGGACAGTTGGGGGCTGGAACACAATATTTAATAAATCCATGGAGATTTGTAAACAGCTTCTGGTTCAGCTGAAAGCATTTAATAAATAGAAACAACTTAAAAATTCATTATGCTTTTTATGTATTTTTAGATCATTTAATAATTTATCATTTAAATTATCATAATTATATTTAGAGATTATATATTTATATACATTTATTTGATCATAATTTAAGAATTTATAGAACTTAGATATTCTAATAACTTTCTTACAATTTATAATTTTTCTTGTTTCAAGTAGAATATATATCTTTGCTTCTATACTTTCTTTTATTTGTACTTATATACTTAGTTATTTTGTTGAATTAAATTATTGGCTTAACAGACAAATTTCTTGTAAAGTATAGATACCACTTGTTATAATTTGGATCTTGAATTTCCCCCAAATTCCCATGTGTAAAAGTTCATGTGAAAAAAGGCTAGCTTGGCTCCATAGTTTAGTTATTGTGAATTGTGCTACTATAAACATTGATGTGGCTGTGTCCCTGTAGTATGCTGTTTTTAAGTCCTTTGGGTATAAACCAAGGAGAGGGACAGCTGGGTCAAATGGTGGGTCCATTCCCAATTTTCCAAGAAATCTCCATACTGCTTTCATAATGGCTGCACCAATTTGCAGTTCCATCAGCAATGTATGAGTGTACCTTTTTTCCCCACATCTTCGCCAAAACTTATTGTTGTTTGTATGCATAATAGCTGCCATTCTGACTAAAGTGAGATGAAATCTTAGAGAGGTTTTAATTTGCATTTCTCTAATTGCTAGTGATTATGAACATTTTTTCATGTATTTGTTGATTTATTGTACATCATCTTCTGAGAACTATCTCTTCAGGCCCTTGGCCCATTTATTGATTGGTTTATTTCTTTTTTTGGTGTTTAGCAGCCACATCACTGTTTACAGCAGCACAATTCACAATAGCTAAACTGTGGAACCAACCTAGATGACCTTCAATAGATGAATGGATAAAAAAGATGTGGCATATATACACAATGGAATATTACTCAGCAATAAAAGAGAATAAAATCATGGCATTTGCAGGTAAATGGATGGAGTTAGAGAAGATAATGCTAAGTGAAGTTAGCCTATCCCAAAAAACCAAATGCCGAATGTTTTCTTTAATATAAGCCTGATGATTCATAGTGGGGTAGGGAGCGGGAGCATGGGAGGAATAAACAAACTCTTGATAGGCCAGAGGGGTTGGAGGGGAAGGGAGGGGGCATGGGGTAATTAATGATAGTGGAATGTGATGATCATTACTATCCAAAGTTCATGTATGAAGACATGAAAAAAATAAAAAAATTTTAGTCTTAAAAAAAAAAAAAGACAAGCTTGGTTGCCAGCCTGTGGTGCCACTGGGAGACAGTGGCATTTAGGTGGTGGAGCCCAGTGGAAGGAAGTCATGGGGATTGTGAATTCTTGAAGGGGATATTGGAATCCTGGTCCTTTCTTGTCTCTCTCATTGCTTTCTGACTGCTATTGCCTTCTAGGCCTCCTCTGCTACATGCTCCTACCATGTTGTACTGTGATGCTATAGGCCCAAAGCAATAGTGATCATGGACCTAAACTGAAACTGTGAGCCAAAATAAATCTTTCATCCTTATATTTGATTAAAATCAAGTATTATGTAATAGTGACAGAAAGGTGAGTAGAACCTTTTATTAATTTTTATTTGTTAATCTTTATGAAGGTTAATTTATATTTTTATTGATTAACTTTTATTCAGTTTAATTCTCTACTTTTTTAAAAAAATTCCAAATGTTTACTCCTATTTTACAAGTTATGATAAAGTGAATATAAAAATTTTAAATTTTCTTTGCATTAAAGCATAGGTTGTCCATTGGTGTTCAAATATTCTTTCAATTTTTAATTTCAATTCCTAGATCATCAGAGATATTACTTAATTCTGTTTATTTCACTTATTGTAGTTATGTGGACTGAATTGTGTGTCCCTCCCATCCATATGTTGAATACCTAATCCCAATGTAACTGTATTTGGAGGAAGGGCTTATAATGATATAATAAAGGTTTAGAGGGTTCCTAAGGGTGGACTTTTCATCTGATAGGACTGTTACTATATAAGAAGAGGAAAAGACACTAGAGGTCTCTTTTTCTCTCCACAGGTGCACAGAAGGTCAATTGAAGACAGGGAGACGGCAGTTGTCTACATGCCAGGAGAGGGTGCTTACCACAAGCAAAATTGTCCAGTTCCTTGGTATTGGACTTTCAGCCTTCAGACCCATGAGAAGATAAATTTATGTTGCTTAAGCCACTCTATTTATGGTATTTTATTATGGCAGCCTGGGAACACTAACACAATAGTAAATATAAAACTTATGAAGGTAAAAACCAAAGTGAGTTATTGGGTTAACATTCTTCATTACATCATCTAGGGGTAATTAAATACAGTGACTTAGTGATAAATTAAAAATATTCAGAAGTGTTTCCAAAATTTTAGCTGAAATGCCAGACTTTCTCTCTAGCATAGAGATACCAGCACAGTCTGAACCAAAGGTTTCCATGAACATACTTCTCACTGATGCTATTTTTTCTCAAATATTCACAATAAAGTCTAGTACATTATTTTAGATATTATTCTTTTTAACACCACAAGATTCAAAAAAATTTAAAATTTCTAATTTTAAATTAATTATTAAAATGCCTTATATGAAACAGTTTCATAGAAGATGAATATTTTACTGTCTCGATTTATAACTTGTCAAATAAGTTGCTTTCTCATTTTAGAAGATATATGTTTTCCAACAAGTGGGACCATAAATTTGGAACACAGTGTATGCTCATATAGATATAATTATTTTTTAAAGGCTATTGAATATTTCATGTTTGAAAATGCTCGACTATATTTAAGCACTGGATAGTTTTAACATTTATAAGGATTCTTTCTTAATATTTTCAATTGTTTTATTAAAAACAAATCTAGATTTTATTTTTTAAAATGCATTATTATAAAAAACTGATCTTCTGATTGCTTTTGTTAATCTTTTGATGGATAATTACAATTTTAAAAAAATCAAACCATGGTTTTTGACAGAATGTCACTGCCATTCTGATGAATATGTAAGTTGTAGAGGAAGAATATTTTTTTCAAACTTCAAGTTTTTAGTTAGAAGGGACCGCTATCATAAAAGACAGATTTACAAGAGAAAAGCAGAATTTTGTTAACATGTATATTTAATGTATACATGGAAGATACTTAGACAATGCATAGTTCTAAGGTGGCTTTAAATTTTTGCATATACATACAAATATATATATGTATATATGAATATAATCTTTCATAAAAAAACAGTTAATTTTTAGAAAAGTGATAAAAAAGGGAAAAGTACTTTGAATCTCTAGGGGTGGTAACTTGAGGGATGGCAAATAATGGCAGATAAAGGCTAGTTAATAAAGGCTAGTTGATTCCTCTGGTTCCATCTGTAAGCCAATACAGGTCCAAAATTGTCTCCTGTGGCCAACCTTTGTTTCCCCTGGTAGAAGAGGAGGTAGGCTTTTATCTTCGTAAATCTATGTCCTGATTTAGTCAGCTTTATATCACTGTGACCAAAATACCCAACAAGAAAATCTTACAGGAGGAAAAGTTTATTTTGGCTCATGGTTTCAGAGGTTTAGTGCCTGGTCAGCTATCTCCATTGCTCTGGGCCTGAGCAGAAGGCAGAACTTCATGGCCGAAGGGCAAGGCAGAGGAAAGCAGCCCAGGACTTGACAGCCAGGAAGCAGAGAGGGAGCTCTGCTCACCAGGCACAAAATATAAACCCCAAAGGCACACTCCAATGACCTTCAGCCACAGGGCACTACCTGCCTATGGTTGCCATCCAGTCAATCCACGTTAGTTTAGGTTACAGCTCTTATGTTGTAATCAGTTCACTCCTGAACATTCTTGCATTGTCTCACACATGAGATTCTTGGGGGACACCTAATATCTAAACCATGACACTGATTTTAAGCAGTTGGAGGAAGGGAAGAGAGCTTTCCTGTATCTGGTTCTTAATTGCCTTCAGCTCAGAAATTCTTCATATTTTGGGGTGGGTGACATATTCTGGTTTCTCATGAAGTCTTTTAATGATGAACTCTGAGTACCATTTACCTCCAAAGTAGCACTGGTGGTATATTTTTGTTAAAATAATAAAATTATTATTATAGAAATAAAAAGTATTGTATTATTTTGTAAATTTCTTGTAGTGTAAAAGGTGTTCCAGTCACTGAAGATCCTTTAGGCTGAAGTTTATTATTAATATCACTGCTTGTTCTCTGTAGACTCAGATACTTGAGGTATATGATATTTAATGGAAAATTAATAAATGTATCCACTATTGATTATCTCTTTATTCTAAGTTTGTTTTTAATGTTTTATTGATAAATTTTTAAATTTGTAAATATTGAAACACTATACTTACATAAGAATTATAGTGTATGAACAATACAACTAAAGTAGCAACTATTCAGAATCAGTGGCAACCATGTGAATTCAGTATAGTGATAAAAGTGTCATACATTATGAAGTGCCTTGTGATAAATAAACATATAGGAAGTCCATTTATCAATGGTCTTTGTGGCATCCTATATGATTAACCTGAATGAATGAGTTTAATTTAGAATTTAATTATTAATTGACTTTACTGCCTACTGCTATAGCCATTCTACTCTTTACCAATCAGAACAAAAATCTTTTAACATTATAAGAGTCACTGCTGCTACACTAATGAATATTGGCTGAATAAATTATAAGGTAAAAAGTAAAAGATCTTTGAAGACAAAGGTTCTTTCTGGTTTGAGGAAAGATTTATCTTCTAGTAGAGATCCTGGGAGATGTCCCTTTGGGGGAGGAATGGGAGAGAAGAGAGAATGCTTTTGCCAACAGCCAGAGGGAAGCAGGAGGCAATTTCTTGCAGGCTAGAAAGAAGCCAAGGTTGAGGTCCTGGAGAAGAAGGGACTCATACATTACTGCATGCCAGCAATCTGAGGAAGAAGCAAGACCTCAGAAGTATGGCTGTGTGGGAGGGCGTAGCCAAGGCACTGGGACTAAGGACCAGTCTAGCAGGATGTCTCAGCAGGATCCAGTGTGAATCCATGAACACTGGCAGGAGCTGTCCTATGCTTTGATGTTATGTAAGCCCCCCAGCAGCTTTGCAATCTTGTGGGGAGCCCCAGTGAAGGTGGATACTAAGTTCCTTACCAGTCAAGCCAGAATGTGACTCAAAGTTAGATTTAAATTATTTTAAAGAAAATAAAGAGGCGATTTATACAACACACATAAATTTGCAATTCATAGCTTTACACGTGAATGTGTGACAAACAAGGAAACACTGTCCGAAGCCAGCCAGAGCCAACTTGCACATACGAGGGCACAGAGGGCAACAGACATTGGCTACCAGTGAATAAAGTCACTGTGCTCCACACGGAGCTGGCAATGGCAGGCACACAACTTTTTAAATAGTTATTGTTGCATAAATTATATACAAGAAAAGGGTTAAAGTGTCCAGGGTATACAGAGTGAGGAGAAAAAATCTTTAGATCCTAGTTTGAACAAACCAGCTGTAAAATACAATTTCAGGACAACCAGGAAGCATGTATGGCAAAATGCTAACCACTGTTGAATCGGATAATAAATGAATGTTTTATGTCTTTTAAATTTTTAAAATAAAGTAACTTTAAAAAACCTTGATTCTTAGGATATTCCAAACATCCAAACACCCATGAGAGGAAAACAAAGATCTTAGGGCACATGGCTCAGCCTGGGCAGTATTCTTTTCTGGTTGGGATTCAAGGGGGTGTGTGAATGCAGGTTGGGGATCCTGGGGGTGTCAGGGTGTAGAACTCTGTGAGCTGGAGTTCACCTGGAGACTGGGGAAGCTTTCTGGCTTTCTGATAAGACCAAGCTGGGAAGCAAGGGATGAATCGAATATGCCCTATGGACATTGAGAAACTCAAGAGTTCATTTATGGAGAAAATGCCAGATATGGAGACACTCAAATTCTATGTTAAAGGAAGTGTCTGGTTAGATGTTCCTATGGGCATAATAGGTCAGTGATGGGCCAGGAGGAGGCTCACAGCCTGGGTAACTAAGCTTCCCAGAAATTCAAACTCATTCCTCTTCACGCACTGATCATTTCCCTGAGATGCCCGAGGCTGGAGATGGGACAGGAGTATAAGGCAAAGACAGAAATGGGATAATGTTGAAAGAAACTTCATGGTGAACCAAGTTTTTCATTGTATGGGAAACACTTTATTGGCCTTCACTTGGAATAAACTGAGGTGTTAACTATACATGGGTAGGAAAAATTAGAAAACAAAAACTAAATGTATAAAGGAGGAAATCTGGGTGCAGTGGCATGTGCCAGTAATCCCAGCTACTGGAGAGGCTGAGGCAGGAGGAACGCAAATTCAAGGCCAGCCTGGGCAACATCACAAAACCCTGTCTCAAAAACAAGCAAAGAAAAAAAAATAAGCAACAGATACAGAAAACCACCAGAACAAAAGACCAGCTCAAATTACTTGAATTATTGAATTTTCCTTTGATACTGTCTTATTGTTTAGGTGTCATGAAATTTTATGTGATATGATTACAACAATGAAAATAAAGGACTATATATGTATAAAGCAAAAAAAAAATGAAGCTAGAAATAAAAACCACTGTTTTGTTTTTGAGAATGGCTAACTATGCTATTTGTTTGATCTTCTTCATTTCTGCATTTTCTCAATTTTCTTTTAAGGGCAATTTATACTGGAAGAAATACTTATGTGTTCTGGAATGACCTGGTCCTAGGGTATAAGAACCAGCTCCACAGTGCTGTGAGACCCAAGCAAACAGACCCAGGATTGCACCCAGGGCAGGTTATTGGAGAAATTACTGATGGAAGCATGGTCATGGGCAGTAGCAAGACCAAGTGGATCCCCACAATTTGGTCAGAAAGGAGTTTATAAAGTGTTCAGGACAAAAGTGATGTCATCCAAGTTAGAATATACCTAGTTTATCTCAAGTTAATGTCAAAGAGTCAGGCACATTCCTGGTGCCTGGGTCCAGTTGTAAGTTTCCACATACTACTATTTATAGTGTGCTGGGAAACTATGCAGGGAAAACTGATCAGGGCAACTCAGGGGTTGATCAGGTTGGTTATGACTCAAAGTGGCTGCAGATTTGTTAAACTGAATTTATACATTATGTAAATGTAAAGGTGAAAGTGATAAGGGGTATAATCCAGAGAAGGGCTGGATTCACCAGTGTGCGATTTGTACAGTTGCTCAGGGTCTTATGCTCGGAAGAACCTCATCTTGGTTTAATGCTCTACTGTTGCTGTCTTAAATCATTCTTAATTTTTAAACCAGAAGCTTCATATTTTCTAAGCCCAGAGACAATTAAATGCAGATCTGTCGACCACCAAGGTCAACAGTTCCTCGACATGGTACTGTTTCTCCACGCCAGCTGAAAGGCATCTTCTAAACTGGAGGTGTGGCCAGACAGGCATCAACTCTGAGATTTAATAGAAAGAGCCCTGAATTAGGAATGTTCATATCTAATTCTAGTTTTGCCACTGGTTAGTTGTAAGGCTAGCTCTATAACTTCCCTTCCAATACTAAAGTCATTGGATTCACAGGGCAATTAGCATGCCAGCATTAGAATCAAGCAACAAGTGTTTTATCTAGTGCCTTTCTGTGCAAGGTACTATTCCAAATCGTGATGTAGTTCCACCCCAATTCATCAATCATCTTTTAGGACATTGCTCCTTTTTTCCTGGATTGACTTATCTGAAACCCAAGTTCTTCTTAAAAAAAATTTTTGTTTGTTCTTTTTAGATATACCTGACAGTAGAGTGTATTTTGACATATACACACACATGGAGTATAACTTATTCTAATTAGGATCCCATTTTTGTGGTTGTACATGATGTGAAGCTGAAACCCAGGTTCTATTTAGAATGACTGGAACCCCTTTCATTGATTCCTTACAAAGCAAGCATGTGAATTTCCAAGATACTGGGCCACTGGGAGATAATAATCCCTAACGTTTATGGAATGTGTGTAGAAAGGCCAGGCTCTGTGCTAGGTTCTTATTCCCTCTATTTCTTATTTAATCCTTTTCATTGGTTTGACACTTTTTTTTTTTTTTTTGGTACTGGGGATTGAACCTAGGGTGCTTTACTCCTAAGCCACACCCCCGCTACTTTTATTTTCTCTCTAAATTGCTGAGGGCTGGCCTCCAACTTGTGATCTTGCTTCTGCATCCTCCCGTGTAGCTGGTACTACTTTTATCCCTGTTTTCTCAGATAAGAAACCGACGTTTTGAGAGATTAAGAAACTTAAGCTAGAAAAGGGTCTGTGTCCAAAAAGCACATGTTCTCTTCACAGTGCCACTAGGCCAATACCAATAATTATGGAACACTGTTGTTGCCTCTTCTACCCAGCAAAGTCCTCAAAATCTACGTTTCCCCAATCCCAAGGTCAAACGGTGGCGGTGAGGGGATGTGGAGAATGTCAGAGAAGGACGTTAATGGAGAATTTTACAGAGTCTGGGAGCAGGGCTATAAACGCAGTACAGTGTACTGAGTGCGGTAGAGTTTGGGACAATCCATCTAAGCAGCCACGGGGTACAACAGTCGTCTTCTATCTCCAACCAAGACGAGGCAACGGTCCCCCAAAACCCAGTCCCCACACTTTTCGCTCTGAAAGGCGAAACTGCTAGAACTAGAGGGCGGCTGTAGGGTTTAGGCGCGAAGCACGCATCATACTCTTCCGCAGCTACCCACCTCCTTCAGACGCACGTGTTTAAAAAGAGTCCCTGGCTCGCCCGGCCCGCTCCACCTCTGCTGGGTCGCGGGCCCCGCCTGCATTACTGGCCTCAAGTTCATCGGAAAGGCTGGTGCGCACGACTGCAGTGGTGGCGGCGGCGACCAAGCGCCCAGCAGCGTTTTGCCACCCACCTTTCCCAGCCCCCGCCGCCGCAGTCTCCGCCCGCCGGGGAAGGCGTGCTCGGCGGAGCCGGAGGGAGGGTGGGGCGCGGAGAGGAAGGGGATCCCGGGCCGCGCCGCGACATTTCTCCCAGTGGCAGAGGCAGAGGCAGCGGCGGCAGCAGCAGGTGGAGCGAGCTCCGCCTCAAGCAGCACTTGGCCAGAAACCCGCCGCTACTACCGCCCGGGAGGGAGCTGGTCCGCTGGGCTAGAGTCCAGACCCGCCCCGGTCCGACCCCCAGTTTCCCAGGCACTGGGGTTACCGAAGCCGGTATCCCTGGGCCGCGGTTGGGGCCGGGGCCGGGAGCGCCTTGGAGCGCACAGCTGCGCTGTTCTGGAAGCCCATGTCCGGGACGCAGGATTAACGGGACCTGGCTTTTCTGGGCTATCCAAAGACGTGTTCTCCCGGGAAAGAGCCACTGTTGACTGTGGGATTTGGGAGAAGCTTTGAGTCCTCCTGGACACCTCGCTGGACGCTCTCCATTTGCGCCCGGCTGGCGCGGGAGGGTCCTGAGCAACGCGCTTGCCTTTCCTCTTCAGCTTAGGCGCGGAAAGCCGGGAGCTCTTTCCAGGGGAACGGGACCTCCTCATTTCGTACTCCGTGGAACCCTAGCATCTCTCCTCTTGTTGGTCTCCAGGGCCTCGCTAGTTGGCACTAATCTGCAGGTGTTCTCTACCGATTTGGTTTCTTCTTCGATTTGGGGACACTTGTCACCAAGGACTCTCTACGCACCTTTCCCTGTCTCCGCGGGTGGGCTGGGTCTTGGGTCTCCAGAGCCTGCGGGAATTCTATCCCTGTTCGCTGACCCTAAAGCCTCTCTCCGCTACTGGTGCCAACCCCTAGCCACTGGCCTACAGGGGAGTGTGTAGACGGGACTCTGTTCTTCCCCCGTTTGAGAGAGTGTGGCCCTCTGGGGGCATTCGTCTTTTAGGGCTTCTTTGTGTTTGGGAGATTGGGGTCCTTTGGCCATGGCCTTCACTTTCGCCGCTTTCTGCTACATGCTGTCCCTGGTGCTCTGCGCTGCGCTCATCTTCTTCGCCATCTGGCACGTGAGTAACCCGCAGCGTTTCTAACTCTTTTCATTTGCCCCAAACACGCTCCTGTCCACCTCCTTTTCTGATTGCACCTCACTTTCTTCACATAGCGGCGTGGGTGGTCTGGGAAGCAAGCCAGGCGTACCTGCGTGTTACTCTCTGCAGATCCCATGTCCCGGGGCAGGAGACCGTTCGCCGAATTCTGAGGCTAGGAGGCGCAGCAACGCGGGGCGCGCCCTCGGTACCCTAACTGGAGGCGGAGGGATCGTTGGTGCCCAGGATAGCGCACCCTCCCCAGGACCTAGTGGAGAGTCCCGGGCAGGGGAGAAGTGGCTACCACCCCATCCAGCCTACTCCTTCCTCCTCTCCTCCTCTCGTGCCCGCGGAAGAGGAAGAAGTGCCTCCGTCGGACCTGGCAATTAGTCAAGTAACTATAACAACTAAACATTTAAAATGTCAGCATCTGTGGTGGGTTGCATTTAGACATAATTGGAGACAAAGTGGAAATACAATGGGAGCTCCTTGTAAGAGGAAGTAGGGAGAGGCCGGCCTGGGGAGGGGAGGGAAACAAAGTGACTGTGGAAGGCGGCGGGAAGGCAATGAAGAGGACCAAGAGGAGGCAAGGGAGACTGGGGAAGGAAAAGGATGAATAAGGCCTGGGAGGTCTGTCCTGCTGGGGTTCCCAACCATTGAAGATCCCAGAGATTTCCCACAGGTGACACACCTGGCAAGTTCTGTCATGCCTAAGTGGTGCAGGATTTACCCCAGGACTCCCCAGCAGACATCTTTTTAGGGACTAAGCTGGTTGAAGGCAGTTCTGAGTCATGGGTCTTCAGGTCTAGGGTGGTGGTGAGATGTGGGTTGAGAACCAGAAGCCCCCAAAGAGAAAAAGTAAAGAGGTGAGTGAGCAGGACTGAGGAATCTGGTCTTATAGACTGTGGGACGTTTTGCAAGTCCACTGAACTCTCAGAGTTTCCTTCTCAAAGGTTGGTTAAACTGCCCATTCTCTTTGTGGGAAGGTTGGTAAGAAAAAAGGCCAAGGTCAGGTGCTTTAGAAGGAGCACTCACCATTAATAGCCTGGTTCTACCAGCAAGCCCAGATGACAGGGATGGATTCTGAGACCAACCAGTTCCTGGAGGCACCAGCTGGTGAGCCTCTAAGAGATTGCATGCAATGGAAGATGACCCAAAATGAAGACCCGAAGGAAATTGTGGGGTGGTGAGATGCTGGTGTTTTGTATGAGTGGTTTTTAGTATGAGAGGGTTTATCTTAAAAATAGAACGCAGCAGCTCCTGCAGCTCCTGCTACAAGGCACTGTGACAGGGTGCAGAGGGAAACCTGGGGTGGAGGAAGTCTTCTAACCATGTAACCTTTGGAGAGATGCTTGCTGGCTTCCTGCCATATCTGTAAAGTGAGAAAGTTGACCTGGATAATCGCTAAGCTTTCCCCCATTTCTCAAATTGTGTGAATCCATTTAGTTGATTTGACAATCTAGGGATGACAGACGGATTCACACACAGCAATTGAGGGACTGATAAAAAAAAAAAAATCCTGCTAGTCAGAAGTGGTGGAATTTTGAACCCTTTCTTTTTCTGCCCTGAAATGCTGGGTTTACTCTCTGGCAGGACATTAAGCCTTGAAGTTGTTGATTGTTTTAAGGAAAAATGAAACTTTACCTAATTTAGAATAGAATAGGATATGGAATAGACCATGCCTAAATGGTGCAGCAAACCTCTGCTCATGTATTCTAAAGAAAAAAAAATCAGCTTCTTTGGATTTGGGGAATTAGTTGCATTCTTGGAGGCTAATATTTCACTTGCTGTTTCTAGTTTGGTTGTGTCCTGAGGGTGGCAGTTACCAGAAGCTCTCTCAACTCTCTCAGGCTTGGAGTTCTCTAAGCTAGCTCCTGAAGCAGAAGAGGAAGAATAATTTTTTCTCCCTTGGGGAAACACTAAATAATTCAAGAACAGGTTAATGAAGTGGGTGGTTTGTGCAGCTGCTGACTAAGAGACATTTGAATGATGGTGTATCAGTGACCCTGGGTTGGGCTCTACTCTCAAAGTTCCCAACATGCACCCCTAATCTAGGGATGGCTGGATGCAGTCAAATCTCAAGTCAGGTCCTGTCCAGATTTTTCATGGAAGTGACAAGATTTCTGTTTTTTATTTTTAATTTTTTTTTATAGTTGTAGATGGACAGCATGCCTTTATTTTATTTATTTATTTTTAGGTGGTGCTGAGGATCGAACCTAGTACCTAGGCAAGCACTCTGCTACTGAGTTACAGCCCCAGCCCAAGATTTCTGTTTTTTAAAAAGCATTTGTACACTTTGAATTTAGACTACAAAATTCCTGAGGTTCACGTCTTCCTTTTCTAGGCTCCCTTCTCTGTAAATAAAACAACTCAAACCTTACTACGCTGATTTGGTTCTTGAACATGTTGATTTTAGGGCACACATTACATGTTTGTGGATGTTGGTTATACAGTGGTGATTTCAACCAAAATTTAGGAGAGTTGATTTTATGTTGGACTGTGTGTTTATCTTCTCTCCAGCTTCTTATATTCTTTTTTTTTTTTTGGTACCAAGGATTGAACTCAGGGGCACTTGACCACTGAGTCACATCCCCAGCCCTATTTTGTGTTTTATTTAGAGACAGGGTCTCACTGAGTTGCTTAGTGCCTCAC
This sequence comes from Marmota marmota marmota, assembly GCF_001458135.2. Taxonomy (NCBI): domain Eukaryota; kingdom Metazoa; phylum Chordata; class Mammalia; order Rodentia; family Sciuridae; genus Marmota; species Marmota marmota. The sequence goes on along the minus strand of NW_026000016.1, from coordinate 23,821,127 downwards.
TGTTGCTGAGGCTGGTTTTGAACTTGAGATCCTCTTGTCTCAACCTCCCGAGCTGCTGGTATTACAGGTGTGCCTCACCATGCCCTGCTTCTTATATTCTTTACACATCTCTTGTGTAAAGAATAAATGTGATGAGCTCTATCAATTGTTCAGCCTACTAACACCCCAAGTAGAGTTGGACACGTAATATACAACATTTGGAAAGCTTGCCCCACTCCCATACTTGAATTGTACAATAGGAAGGTGAAAGAATTTTCTTGCTTATTTGCATGTACCTACTTAGGAGCAATAATGGATGTTGTTTATCCAACCTCTGCCCTACACTTTATAGAGGCCCTCTTAGATGTATCTACAATTGTCTACCTCTCCCTTCTTCCCACTGGAAATCTAGAAGCAAGGATGGATGTAGCCAGCCTTAAGTACATTTAAGACTTATTTTTTTCTTGAAAATTTATCTGTGTTTGTTTTCAAATGAAATTATTTCAAATCTGCCACCATCTTTGAGTACATCTGTTTTATTTGGAAGAAGCAGAATAATCTTTTTTCCCCCCCGCATGGTTTTGCCTACCTCCCAGGCAATCCTTAGTCCTCACAATTGACATTTTATAAATGAAGGATGATGGATCAGAGAAATGACACTTGCCCAAGGTGGCACAGTTGCTAAGTATTGGAGCTGGGATTTAAACGGAGTCTGTGAGACTCTTAGGTCCACGTCCTTTTTCCAACTGTAGTCACTTTTTTTTTGGATTAAAGGCTTACTTTTTTTCCCCTGAATTAATTAAATTTTAGAGTTGGAATTTCTGATTGGAATTATAACAAGACTAAGCACTATATATTCCTTTTTTTTAAAAAAAATCAGATATTCTATTTCTTTTTTTTAGGAAAATTAGGCTTTTGCCTATAAAATTATACAGGTTCATTGCCTCAAATTTTGAAAATACAATGATATATAGTGAAACAAAATCACTGTTACTCCTACCATCCAGAAAGGACTAAGCATCTTTTGCGTAATTTAAAAAATTGCATGTGAATGTTTAGAACGAAAAAAAGTGTTCTAAAGGGTTTCAGATGTGAAGTGTTGTCTGTTTTCAGCCAAAATGAAATGAACAGTGTTTACTCACAGGAATCTTCTTAGCTCCAGCTTGGTGGAGCCCGTTTGCAGAGTGTCTCATTACATAAACATAGATGAAGCCATTCTTTAAAAGATCAAAGATTCATTACTGTTTATTTTAGGTTTTTAGTTTTTAAAAGATTTTTTTTTTTTTTTAGTATCTGGAGGCACTCTGATATAAATTGTCTGAGTTTTGACTATTTACAAATAAAATTCCCAATAATATTCCCTAGAAAGATTTGATGCATTATGTCATCTTGAAGTTTCTGTGGATTCACAGCAGCATCTGATCTGCCCTTGGACAGATCAGATCCATTAAAGATGGATCCTGAAAGATGATAACAAATACATATTTATGGAAAGGCCGTTTTGCTAGACAGAATGTCTTATGGCATGACTTTTTGGTCATTTCTGGCCTGTCACAGATGTAGCTTCTGGGAACGAAGTAAATGGCTCAGTATCTCAAAATTACCCATCTGGAAATAAAATTGGGTTTATGTGTAATAGTAGGATGCTTGGGGTTGACTGTAGCCTCCCTCTTTCCTTCCTTCCTTCCTTCCTTCCTTCCTTCCTTCCTTCCTTCCTTCCATGAATGTAAGAGTAAGATTTATTCAAGTGTGAATAGCAACAGAACTCCTGTAGGTGAGAGGGTACCCAATAAAGGTCGCCCAATAGCCTTCTTTTTAAAAACACTACTTGGACCTACTCAGTTAGGGTACTCAGCTCTTTGCCAGGCCTCCTCTTTTTGTTCTGTTTGCACCACTGCCATCCCACCTTCAGAAGTGATGTCTGCTACTCCAGCCTGTCCTGCCCCCCCTCTCCTGCCACTCCCAGCCCCATCCTTCTTTATCTCCTCTTAGCTAGGGAGGGGAGGAAGCTCCAGGAGAGTAGGGACCTTTGCTGCTTCATCCATGTTTCTTCAGAGCCCAGAATAGTGCCTGACATGTACAGGATGCTTGGTAAATACTTGTAGAACAAATTTTTGAGCCCTTCCTGATGGGTACTTTTATGGCAAAAATAGTAACTCACATCTGATTTGGCTTCTGGCCAGTTCTCAGGGACTACTTCCTAAGAAGTTTGGGCACAAACATTTTTTTTTTAATTTTTAAAATATTTTTTACTTGTTGATGTACCTTTATTCTTTATTTATTTATATGTGGTGCTGAGGATCGAACCCAGTGCCTCACACATGCTAGGCAGGTGCTCTGCCACTGAGCCATAACCCCAGCCCCTGGGCACAAGCATTTTCCTCTGTCCCCTGACACTCTGAAACTTTGGAAGCTATAATTGCTGCAAAGAAGAATGGCCAATACCAGTGGGTACAGGGTTCTCCTTGATGGCAGTGGAGTGAGTTTTCCCTCAGGGGGACAGTTTGGGGAGAGGTACTGGCCGTACCTGCACAGCACCTCCTTTAAGGTGTAATGTCTGTATTGATAAAGTCACCTTACCCTCACTTGCATTGAGATATTGGCTGGCCATTTTCTGTAACTGACCCTGGGAAACACCATTATGTTTCCATCACAGTCATGTTGAAAGAGAAGAGAGGATGTAGGATTCAGAGGTCATGTGAAAAAAGCCAGCACTGGGCCCCATCCCAACCATTTGGTGAGGTTTCCAGGCCTTATTAACGTGGGATGTTGCAGAGGCACCAAAGCAACTTCTCTTTGACTTTAGAGTCTCTGAACACAGCCAAAAGGCCGTGAGTGTTGTGAGCCGTGGCCAGGTAATTAGAACTTCCACCTATGCCAACCCTAAAGCTGGGCCTGACATCACCGCTGTCCTGTCCACCCTGTTGGTCTGCCACCACCTTTCTGCTCTGTGTATTCACGTGGTTCTGTGATTTTCTTCTCTGAACTTGTTTTCTGCTCCTGATTTTCTTCCCAGCCAGTCTGCAAACAAATCCCTCTGTGGCTTCAATCTCCTGTAGTGTGTTCTCTGGATACTTATCACTCTGGATACTTATCTCTTATCACTCTTCCTTGTCACCATCATCTGCCTCTGTGGGAATCCACCAGGGACTCTGCACCTGTTCACAGTCACACCCTGGTTCTTGGGCATCGTCCTAGGTGCTGTTGGTGACCTGACCCAAATCAGTGACTACTGGCTCTCCTGCAGTGCTGCAGCCCCTCATCACAGCCTGGCCCTGCCTTTCCACGGTGAGCCCCAGTCACTCACTCCCATGCTTCGCTGCCTCTGCCCTTTGCCCTTGTTTTGACTGCACCTTTTCCTTTCTTCTTGAGGATTCTGTTTTGTTCTTCCCTGATGCTGTCAGAGCTCATCGTCCACTAGGCTCTTACTGCTGCTCTCAACTGCTCTGCCCCCTATCCCCTGTTGCTCCTACCCTAGAAGCCATCAATCACAGAAATTCACTCCTTTCCCCCTCTGCTCTCACCCCAGCTGCCTGAGAGCATCTGGCGCCCAGGTGAAAGCATGGTTCAACCTCAGCTGGTCCTTGGCACTGCTTCATAACACATCAGCATGATCTAGATCAGTTTCTCCAGCTTCCATTATTTCCTTCTGGATCTTTCTTAGAGCCCCAGAAGCTCCCCAAGACCCCCTCCCCTATCCTCCTCTGAGCAGATGACTCCACCTCCAACTCTTGGAGAAGATAGGTTATCAGACAGGGACACTTCACTACCCTGCTGTTTTCTGCTGCTATAACAGAATCCCATGGGCTGGGTAATTTACAAACAAAAGAAGTTTATTTGGCTCACAGTTCTAGAGGCTTAGAAGTCCAAGATTGAGGGGCTGCATCTGGTTAAGGACTTTGTTGCTGCTTCACAACATGGAGGAGGGCATTGCATGATGAGAGATCGTGTGTGGGAGAGCAAAAGGGGCCCAAACTACTCCTTTTTATAACCATTCCCACGATAACTAATTTCGTCCCATGATAACAGACTTAATCAATTCATGAGGGTGGTGCCCCACTGCCTAATCACCTCCTAAAGGTCTTTCCTCTTAATACTTCTTACTCCCATCATGATGGCTTAAATGTCAACAAGAGTTTTGGGGACAATAGTCAAACCACAGTACTTGCCCTTCCCTGAACTTCTCCAATTATGTTCCAAATCATTTCTCTTTCTTTTCCAGACTTAGAGGCAGTGGTGTCTCCCTGTCTGAGGCTAAGTCCTCTTGGGACAATGCTCCATCATTTTTCCCTGCCTCCTTGTGTCTTTAGCTCCTGCCCTTCATCGGTCCTCCTCCCCCATCAGCCAGTGTCTCTGAGCTTAAAGACAAGCCCTTTGTCCCCCAGGCTTCCTGACGCTGCTCAGTCCCTTAGGTTTTGCCACATCCTGCCTCCTATTCCCTCTTTATATTCTTCCAGGAGACACGTGGACGACTGTGGGGAATAATCATGTAACCAAGCCTTCTGCATCCACCACCTAGAACTGGTCAAATACCAGTATTTTCCACATGTATTTATCTATTTTTCTAAGGTACCTTTCATTTCTGACTCCTGTGCTTGACAAGGGCACCAGCATCCTTCTGCTGGGCAAACTTCAGGTATCAGTTAGTGCTCATCTTGAATTGATCTGTTTGTGGCTTTGACCCTGTTGTCCAGGTCCTCCTGTGTCTCCCTGTTGTTCCTGGGACCCTGCCCCTGTGTTCCTTGCCCATTTCTGAGCATTTTGCTTTGATGTTTTTTTTTTTTTTTTCTTCTGCCTCCTGGAGAACAGTCTCCAACGTAGATGTACCCCAACCCCCACAGTTGGTTCCACACTGAACTTGTCTATGTGTTATCTTTGCTTGTAGTCTCTGTGAATCAGTTCTCACCAAGAGACTCTCTCTGTTCTGTCTGTCCAAATTTTTCCCTAGTTAGCAGTAGCGTTAGTCAATTTCTGTTGTTATAACAAAACATCTGAGATACTGAACTTATGAAGAGAAAAGGTTTATTTTGGTTTATAGTTCTGAAGGTACCAGTCCATGGTCCAGTGGCCCCATATGGCCTTGGGCCTCTCTCTAGGCAGCACACCGTGGTGGGACCATGTGATGGAGCAAAACCTCACCAGCCAGGAAGCAAAAAGGAGGAAGAATGAGAGACTGGGATTGTACAGTTTTCTTTGAGGGCATGCCATAGTGACCTAATGACTTCCCTTCTGAAGGCACCACCACCTCCCTACAGTACCAAGCTGGGGACCAAGCCTTTAACACTTGGACCTTTGGGAGATGTTCAACATCCAGACTAGAGCACTAGTCCTATCTGTCTCCCATGCCTCATGGCCATGCCTTGGTTCAGGCTCCCGTTTGTTCTTTCTCAGATTATGGTCCTTTATAAATTGGGCTCTTTGGTTATCATCTCACCACCCCCATAACCATGGAGAGAGATTTTACTGAAAGAATCTCTGCATATCATTCCCAGACTGAAATTTCTAACTTCCTACTAAGGTTATAGGGTGGCAGGACCAAGTCCCAGTTAGTTCTTGAGCCTCAAATTGAGGCTCAAGATACCTCTTCTGTATTCCAGGTAATTCCCAAGTGGGCTCTTCTCTTTCCCAGGAGTGCTATCTGCCCAGCCCTTTTTAATTTTATTTTTTACTGGACTGATTCTGCTCTAGTCTCATGTCACTTAGGAAGCTCCACCCTCCTTTGATATCTGAGCCCCTGTCCATGTCTCCTGTCCCCTAGTTTGCATCCCATAGTTGCACTGGTCACATATAATTGTGTTTGTGTCTGTGTTTAGACCATATGCTTGCAGAGGACAGGAACTTCTGCCCTCGTGTGTAGCCACAGGGGTGGTGTGATGGTTGGAGAGTTATAGAATAAATAAATTCAGGCTCTGGCTAATATACTGTAACTAACCCAAATGAATACTTAACCAGACTTACCTGGTCACAACAATCCTGAATAGTTCTCTGATACCAATGCAAAACTTAATGAGGAGGCTGGCAAATATTTTTAATTTGGCATAGAAAGAGAGGCAAACATGAGACTTTCTTGCATATGCTAAAATACAGCCAAAATGTTAAACAACTAAAAAAAGATATCTGAATCAAGAGCAGGTTGACAGACTGTAATGAGGCCACCAATATTTCTGTGTGCACTGCCGGTGTTGAAGGCATTAAAAGCCTTGAGAACTTGATAAGGATGAGGCTGCTACCGTGCATGGGGATTGGGGACTAAGCTTGGGTCTCATGGGGTTGATGAAATTGCCTGTAGAATAATGTCCAAAACCTCAGTTGGGGGTTGGAGGCCAATTGCATTGCAGCATCAACCTACTCTTGCAGTCAATCTTCTGTTATTCTCTATCTCTGGTCCCAGTATCACAGGTAAACTTTATTGCCCCTTTGAATGTGTTGGTTTATTCCTCTTGCCAAAAGGAAAATCGTCTTCACCTTGGACCTAAATCTTCCACAGTCTTTCACTGGATAGCTCTAATCACATTATTAGCAACTGCTCATTTTAGCCTGTCGCAAGCTCCTATGACATGACAAGCCTGTGCAGCTCACCTGCACTTCTACACATTGAACCTGCAACCCCATGCACATTCCTAAGCATGCCCCTGAGCTCTCTAAGTAAAGTGGAAGCTGATGGAAAGCAGGGTCCATATGGTCCAATTTATGCATTGATGGAATTTAGGGGACACAGTGACTGCATGCTGAGCACTTGGCTGACTGATGACTGGCTGCTCTCAGATTGCCCATGAAAGGAGTGAAAGTCACCTCTTTGGCAGCTTCATTTGGTTTGTGAACCCACAAGCTATGGGTCTCATTCCTCCAAAGAAAAGAGGGAGGCTGTAGCTTTGGGGACAGTGGTGGCCCCTTGCAGGAGCAGTGTCTGGCAATTGGCCCTGCTGGGGCAGGCTGTCTGGCAGTGTACTGTGTGCACCGTGACTCTTGGCAGCGGAGAGCTGCTTTTGCCATCCTCCCTGTGACTACGGAAGGAGAGTCAACCCATGTGTCAGTCTGATGTGAGGCTCAGAGGCCCAGGATGCCATTGTCAGAGATAGCGACTTCTCCTTCCAGGGCTCTCTGTGGGCTGTGGCTGTCACTTCAGGCCTTGGCACTCCTGCCTGTAATGGGGGCTTTGAGACCAGAACCTTCCATCACCAATGACTCTCTGAGGCCAGTGTCTTAAAAATTAAATTACAGTGGCTGAAGGGTTGGTAAGGGCCTCAGTCACATGCAGGCATATTAAAGGACAGGGACTGGCTATTTTACCTTTGTCTCTAGAACTTGGACAGCCACTAATTCAGTATGTAATTCCACTCAGCCCCCATCATTTAATTAATCTAGTCCAGGTCTAGACTCAGGCTATCTTGTCACCCGTTTTCTGTCATTCTGTTGTACTGCTATCCTTTGCTCAATTTTTTTTCTGAGTTCCTGTGGCAAGAGAAAGGGATCTTACCTAGTCCTGAGGTTTCTACATTGAGCTCTCTCTCCCTCCATTAATTTTTAATTGATTGATTTTATTGTGGCAAAATGTGCATAACATGACATTAATTAACTGTCTTCACAATTAAAAAAATATTTTTCTAGGTAGATGGACACTATACCTTTATTTTATTTTATGTGGTGCTGAGGATTGAACCCAATGCCTCACACGTGTGAGGCGAGTGCTCTACCACTACCCCTGTCTTCACAATTATCAAGCTTCAGCGACATTAGGTACTTTGATGTGTTGTGCAGCCATTAACCACCACCAATTTCCAAAATGTTTTCATCTTCCCAGACTGAAGCTCTGTCCCCATGAAACAATAATTTCCCATTTCCCTTCAGCACTGGCAACTGCCATTTTACTTTCTGTGAATTTGACTACACTAGATACCATATATAAACGGAATTGCACAGTATTTTTCCTTCTATGTATGGTTTATTTCATGCTTATGGGTGTGTCTGTAGAGATGCCTGGAAAATTGGTAAATAACTCCTATGGATGGGTCTTTAAGAGTGTTCCCAGAGATGATTGGCATTTAGGTCAGTGAGTGGAAGACCTGCCCTGAATAGGGATAGCACCATTCTATAGCCTGGGGGCTCAAATGGAACCAAAACTGGAAAAAGGGAGAAGCTTGCACATGTGTATGCTCAACTCTTGTTGAACAGGTGCATTTTCTTTCTTTTTGCTGCTGCCATTGGCCGTGGATCTCAAACTCTAGATTCTTCAGCCTTTGAATGTGAACTTGCACCAGTGACTTTCCAGGAGGCTTCCAAGCCATATCTTCAGACTGGGGCTGCATCATCTTTCCCTGTTTTCCTAGGGCTTCCAAGCTCTTGGACCGAGCAGCTACTGGTTTCCTTGGCTCTCCAGGCTGCAGATGGTTGTTGTGGGACTATTCAGCCTCTGATCATGTAGCTCAATCCAATAACTCCTCTCATAATTATATATAAATATAAGTTTACACGCACAGAGCACAATAATTATAGTATTCTATTGGTTCTGTTTCTCTGGAGAACCCTGACTAAACACACTTGAGTTACTTTCATCTTTTGGCCACTGTGAATGATGGTGTTACAAACATGATAGACACACACCTGTTGAGCTCCTGCTAGCACTTCTTTTGTGTAATACCCAGAGGTAGAAGTGCAAGATCAAATGGTAATTCTATGTTTAACTTTTTTTTGTGGCTCCTCTAATTATACAAGCAGACGCTCTCTTGGTCCTCAGTCTCTGTTTCACCCACTCTCCTTTTTCTCGACCCTCTGGCCCTTGGCAGATGCTACCTCGTTAGCCTTCCTCTCTAGGACGCCTCAGACATTTCAGATTTAGACATTTGCTTGTATTGGGTCTGTTTTGTTACATTGCTTGGAATCATGAAATCTTTTAAGTGAATAAAACAGAATCTTTAAGTCTTAGCATTACACTCTAGTTGTCAGAAGTTATAAATGGTCCTTAAAGGGAGATTTTACCAAAGATAACTCTTGGGCTTTGCCAGGGAATTTCATCAGGCAGAGATTTAGCAGTTTTCCATAATTTTAGGGCTGAGAGCATTCGGAGTGTGTAAGAAGTGAGACATGTACCTGCTATTAAGAATAAAGGGTGCAGAGCATGGTGGTGCACACCTATAATCTCAGCAGCTCAGAAGGCTGAGGCAGGAGGATCACAAGTTCAAAGCCAGCTTCAGCAACTTAGGCTGAGGAGGTGGCTCAGTGGTTAAGTGCACCTGGGTTTAATCCCTGGTTAGGAAAAAAAAGCATATCTTGCCAAAGAATTTGTTTTATTACTTATTAAAGCCTAATTTGCATTTTGGATCTCAAATCAGTGCAGAGATCTAGTATGTCCTTGGCTGTCAGGGGTGGGCCAGGCATTCTTATGTGGGCTGCAGAGAAGCCAAAGGTTCACATTTCCATTTTTTTCCCCTGAACTGAGGACTGTTGGGAACAGGGGAACGAAGCAGGTTGTCAGCTTGCTGGGAGACAGTTTAGAGGATGACTTCATTTCTAGTTTCTTTAAGCTGTCTTAAGTCACAAAAGTAGCTTTTAAAAATAAAATGCAGATTTGTAAAAGGTAATTTTTTTCTCAGAGACACACACACACACACACACACACACACGAATACTACCACCACAAAAAAAATTCATAGCCATGCAAATCCCACGCTTACCCTGTTTTCCTCCCCTCTCCTGGGATAAAGGTGGGTTGCGGGGATGGAAGGTAGGGAAACCTTATGGACTCATTGCTGTCACCACAGTTTGGGTTGAGTGTCTCAGCAGGAGCAATCAGCCACATTCAATCGCTCAACCAGCGTTTGCCTCTCAGCACCCAGAGGCTTGCAGTCAAGAGCTCTGGCCTCTATTTGCATGGTGTCTGTCCCTGAGTGTGACCAGCACCTAAAACTGCCCTTTTAGGCGGCTGTTCAGCTGTAATGGAGCTGATTCTTTGCAGCGTACATAAAAGTGTTCTTGCTCAGGATGTGGGTATGACTGAATGAACCCCTGATCCCCTTTCTTTGACCCCTTTCCTCCCAGTGAGAGAAGACCCACAGAGATGGAGTGTGTAAACGGCTTCCTGTTTGTATTGTTGCCCTTCTCTATCCAGCAATGTAATGCCCAGAGTTCAGCTCCCCACGGTGGCCCCCAGGTCCTCTGGGCTGTGGCTGGCTCAGGAGAAGTCTGTGGTTATTGGTGAGTCCTGGAATTAGGGACTCCAGGCCTTGGCTTTCTATTTCAATCTCTTTCTCCCTTTCTGTCTTATTTTTTTTTCTCCCTTGCCTTGACCTCCTTTTATTCCTTCTCCTGTGTATGTGTCTTAGATCTGTTGGAGGCTGCACAGTGTTACTTAGCCCAGCTGGTGGGCTCCCGGGCTGGGAAGTAAGTTGCTACCACCTCCCACCTCCATGGCGTCTAGAACCGTGGGCTGACATTTCCAGAGCATCAGTCGTAGGTATCTTTTCTGTTTTTGTGTTCACATGGTCCATTTTGACTATAGGATCCAGTTCTCCTGCTGGGGAAAAATGCAGGGGAGGAAGCAGAGTCTTGGCACTAATTTCTTCTTCTTCTTTTTTTTTTCTTATTGGCAACTGATTCATGAACTCTAAAAAAAGAGTTGATAGCAACATAGCCAGCTAGTGGTGGCAGCCCAGATGGCCTCCTATATAATAGAGACATTTGTATCTTGGATTAAAAAAATTATTTAAATTAGTTCTGTGAACCTTATTCAGAAAAGAAATTAGCAACTGCTTTTAAAGGTTGTGGGTATGGAAATAGTTAAAATAGTTAGCTAGTCACTTGGAATGCCAAGATTGGGAAATAGGGATTGAGAAGTCTAGGGCCAGGATTTTAGGGGATTTCTGTGTGGGGAGTTGGACTCTGGGGGTACTACTTTGCACCGCAGAAGACCCCCAAATGACCTGTCCTTGAGAGTGTCACAAACAGGGATCCAGTTTGAATGTGGGTGCATGTGGATGTTGGTGCCTCTATCTACCCAGAGGTGCTACAGACTATAAACCTGCACAGTGACCAGACCCAAGAGAATCCATTTGTGCCAACAGTTTCCAGATTCCATGCTGAATCCATCTCTGGATGATCCTGTTTCCCATTTCTTTCCTTTCTCTCTGGACACTGGGACATGGTACAGGTTACATTCTGCTACAGTGAGTCCATGGGCTGCCTGAAATCTTGAGCAGGCCTTCCTTGTTCTCATTGTCCCATGTCATCAGCAGGCCATTGGGTGGGGAGTGGAAGTCCTTATTCGATGAGGGTTTTGAATTGTGGTGCCATCAAGCTGGCGTTGGCCGTTTCATGATGATGGAGTGGGAGGTAAGGCGGGGGACGGATTGTAAAAGCCACGGAGATGGCATGTGTAAATGGCGGTGGGTGGGGAGAGATGGTCGCTTAGAGCAAGCAGAATCATTATCTGGAGTTTGGATATGAACCAGATGCGGTAGAACTTAAAGCCACTCCGTCATTTCTGGACCGTGACTTAGCCTGGGATAATTTTTCTTGGCATTTCTGGAGAGTGATAGGGAATTGAGCTGAGGCCAGCAAAGCATATGTGCTGACTGGCGGAAAATGTATTCCATCTTGACATCCTTTTCTCTCATTGATTGGCAGTTTTAGAACCAAAAGTCGTGCCCTGGAAAGGGACTGGTGGCTAATGGGGCACTCTCAGCAAAGCTCCTCATGGCTTTAGCCAAGTCTGCATCTCCTGGGTCTTTTTTTTTTTAATGTATATTTTTAGTTATAGATGGACATTTTATTTTTATGTGGTGCTGAGAATCAAACCCAGTGCCTTCCACACATGAGGGGAGCACTCTACCACTGAGGCACAATGCCAGCCCTCCTGGGTCTTTTGTTTTCTTATGTGTGAGATAAAGGAGCTGGACAGAGTGGTCTCTATGATCCTATCCAGTTCTGGAATCCTCTGGTTCTTCCAGTGCTTGCTACCTGCATCTCCTGCTTCTCTTCCTCCTATTGTGTTTTTTCTTTTCCTCTCTGGGTATTTAAGATCAAGTTTCTCTGTAGGGAATGTATCAATTAGGGTTCTTAGAAATCAAGTCAGCCCAGCCTCCTTAATTAAAAAAAAGGAAAAAGATTTCCAGAAAGGGAAGCAGAGTGCTTACAGAATGGACGAAAGTCTAGAAATTACACTCAAAACAACGGAATAACTAGATTTAGTCTCTGCCCTTGCATCACCCCTGAAGGAGAGAGTCTTACAGGTTGAGCATGGGTTGGTGCCACCCAGTGGCTAAGTATGGCAGGATCTGCAGGCCCCCCTGTGGCATCCCCAGTGGAAGGAGAGGCCACTGGGTTACCCTCCTAGCAGGGCAGCATTTAGAGAAGAAGAGAGAATTCTTCAGAGGAAATCAGGCTGGTGTTGGAATGAGGCATAGAGGTGGTGACCAGGAAGTGCCAGATGGTCACTCCCTGGGCTCTTTGGTTTAACCTTTTTAGCCTGTTACCTCATCTATATGTAGAGAAAAGCCAAGGTTAACATCTCGATGCCCTTTGATTTGTTACATTCACATGAGTGGCAGAAAAAAAAACCCAACTTATTTAATATCTTCATTCTTCACTTGATAAGGGACAGCTATGATCTGGTCAGGAGGACTGATGGCCCTGACTATGCTTCCCCATAGGGCAACGATTGCCCTCTGCCCCTCAGTGTACAGTGTCCAACTTCTCATCTTAATGAGTTTTAATAACTTCCTGGCTGTGGAGGCAGTGAGGCACACTTTTGCATGTTCTGTAGTCTGCTTTTGTGTTGCTGTGACTAAATACCTGACAAAATAACTTAGGAGAGAAAAGGTTTATTTGGGGTTCACGGTTTCAGAGGTCTTAGTCCATTGCTCTGGTCCCAAGGTGAGGCGGCACATCATGGCAGAAGGGCCCAGTGCAGGAAAGCTGCTTCAATCAAGGCAGGCAGGGACAGGAAGCAGGAAAAGAGAGGTGGGGGGGAGGAGAGAGAAATGAAGAGAAGGGACTATGGGAAGATGAACCTTTCTACGGAATGACCCCTGTGACCCACCTCCTCCAGCCATGTCCCACTTCCCTTCAGCTACCACTCAATCCATTCATTCAAACTAGGATACACTGATTAGGTTCAGCTGTCAATCCAATCATTTCGCCTCTGAAAATTCCTGCAGTAACAGGAGCTTTGGGGGACACCTCCTATCCAAACCCTAGCAGTACACGTCTTTCCTTCTGAGCCTTCAGGTTTTGGAGTCCACTTGGATTGAGGGCTTCGCAGGACTTAAGCAAAACACCTGGTCACTTAGATGAAAACAACAACCATCGCGTGAGTCAAGAATAAGAAAGGGGGCTGGGATCATGGCTCAGTGGTAGAGGGCTTGCCTTATATGTGTGAGGCATTGGGTTCGATTTTCAGCATCACATATAAATAAATGAATAAAATAAGGGTCCATCAACAACTAAAAAAAAAATAAGAAAAAAAGTTTTCTTACCAGTTTGGTGTCCCCCAGCCCATTCAGCCCCAAGTTCTGGAAGACAAATGGTAAAATGAAACCCAGCTCTTCCTTTTCCCCTTCTTGTTAGCTTCCTCTTTGGACCATAAACCCTTGCCTCTGACCCCACCATCGCCCCCCATGTAGCCTGTGCGGAGCAGATGTGTTCAGTTTCAATTCCCTACTTCACACAGAGCCAGGGACAAGGAGCACTGTCTGTACCACATGGTATGTTTTCCTGCATTCCCACAGGGGCTACTCTCTTCTAATTAGCAAAGTTGGCAACTTCGCCACCGTATGGAGGAAGTTATTTTGCTCTGTAAATGGAAGGCAGCGTCAGTTGTGTCCCGAGGGGAGAGGTGATGTTATGGCTCAGAGCTCTGCTGTTTGCTCCCTGGCACCTTCATTAAAATCAGTTCTTCCTTGCCAATCTAGGAGGGGTATGAAGGAGCCAGAGGAAGTTTGGTGTGGCAAGATGATTAGAGCCAAGAGAGAAATGACTCTAGAAACAGCATGGCCTTTTCAGGAAGTGCGTTCTGCTGAGCTACAGGGTGAACGATAAAGTGCCTGGGTCTGGGATGGGAATGCTGACCCAGATCACCTAGCATAGCCAGCTGCCCGCTGCCCACTTCCCACAACATAAACAACCATTTCTTAGTCCACTTACTCCTTCAGTTTTCCCTTTTTAAAGTCAGAACACCAAGTGGAACATTTTGTGCAATAATAAAAAAAATAAATAAATCAGTGCAATGCACCAAAACACAAGACAGTAAAAAGTTTGGGATCAAGGGCTCCACCAGGAGCAGCTATGGCTGCCCCCTGGCCAGGCACGTGTAGATTGCTCCCCATTGGCCCACCAGGTCCAGCTTCCAGCATCCTTCCAGTAATGGAGCATGGTTGGTTTACTATTTGCTGTTTTGTTATAATTTGACACTGAAGAAAGGGAATAGAGTAATACAGTCTTATAGTCCCAGAATCTTGACCCCTACGATCATCTGGCTCTATCTTCTCATTTGGAAATGTAGGTACTTTAACCTCAGGGGTAAAGTGACTTGACTAAGTTTACAGCCCATTTAGGGCAGAACCCAGAAGGGAACTCTCAGTTCCCTTAATTCCCAGATCAGTGTTCTTCTTCCAGTATTAGGTGTTTCCATCAGACAACCCAACCTATTGTGTTTTATAGCAACATAAATTAAGAGTCCCAATGTGTCTACTTGATCTTGACAGCTGGGTGTACCGAGTATTCCTCCTTTCTCCACAACTCATAATTGGATTTTGTGACATTGGTTTGTTTTGTATGTGGGCTAAAGAGAACGAGAAAATTGAATGACAAAATCAGATAGGCATAGAATATTTGGCCAATCTCTATGCTGAAGGTAGCACACCGCTTCAGGGAAGATGTTAATTACAGGGTTGTTCTAAATGCTATATTTATTTATTCTATCTATTTATTATCTATCTATCTATCTCATCTAATTACTTCTGAGAGATGTTTTCTCTCTGAACAGGTTTCATCTAAAAGGGCTCATTCATACTTGTAGTCTTCATTCAGAGTTTGAGACAGAGAACATGCTACACCTGGATGTGTGGCTCCAAATCACCGGACATGACAAGCCTGTTCGCCTTTCCCTGAAATGACTATAACTCTCAAGCAAGGGGCGAAACAGTTGCTTCCCTCTCCTAGTGTTCTGAGTTGGGTGTCACCTTCTCTCTTGCCTTGACAGTTTTCATGTAGGATCTGAAGGTCATGCATTTGCAGGACTGGCTTAATCTGCCACCCACCCCTTTAGAAGGTCTTTATAAATCATCAAGGAAGCCACACCCTTTCCCCCTGTGTCATAGTGTCATCTGACTCAGTACAGTGTTAAAGGACATGAGATCATGTGCGAGGTCATGGTTGGCTTGTCACCAAGTGGTCAGTTGGGGTCTTGTTGCTCATATTGCCATTGTGTCATCACCAACCTCTCAGCCAATAGAGCTGGGGTGCTGTGTTCTCTGGTGGTCCCTCAGAGGCCCTTTCTAGCCTATCTGTGATCCCTGTGGTCCGTTGACATTCTCCATCTGCACCCCTATTTCCTCTGACTCCCCCTCTTTGCCAGCGGCACCTGTGACCCTTGCCTTGTGGAGGACAGTCAGATTTGCTTGTGGCTTCAATGTTTCTCAAATGGATGAAGAAGAAAGAAAAATTAAGCAAGTATCATTTCCTGTTTATACAGTCTCCAAGATAGAAACCCTGCTTTTGAGCACAACTAAAGATTTCCTGCCCTCACAATAAAGGAAAGAAAAGGCCCACGTCATGAGATCTGGAAGAACAGCCGTGCTGGTGGGAAGGTGCCAACACACTGGGGCCTGGGCAGTGCTAGCCTGCCTAGTGCACCTTAGACTCCGAGCTCCTGAGCATCTGATCTACCTTTCGAAGGCTTCACAGTCTGTCCAGGGGATGCCGGGTTCTCTGAGAACATCTGAGAGATGTTATGGATGAAAGGCAGTGTCGGCAGAAGATGCTGGTGAGGAGTTGAGATGGGGACGAGGTTCCCGAGGTGCAAAGGACGTGGACAGAAGGTTGATGCAGCTGGCTGTCAGGCTGAACAGGGTCAACCCTTTTCAGGGACCTCCAGGAAACTCTGCAAAATGAAGACCACCTCTAAGCCCAGCTCACCAGGATACACGTCCTGTCAGTCCAGTGACTTCTTTTATTTTCCATGTTGTGTTTAGGCGTGACATTCTGAATTTAGGCTGCAGAACCTCCCTCTGTTTTGTTTTATCCTGATTTGACCAGCCCTGCTCTAACTTACTGGGCCTCAGTTTCCTGCTCTGTAAAGGAGGGGTGTCATGGTTAGTGGTCCTCATAGCCGACTGGTCCCTAGACATCATTACTTAGGCCTTGAGTGGGTCAAGGACTCTGAATCGTTAGCTCCCAAGTGATTTGAACATACAGCAGCATTTGGAAGCTTCAGGAAGCATCGGCCAGGGGATCTTTCACATTCCATAGGTTTTTCCTGTCTTCTTCTCTCATTATCCTTTTCCCAGATCCCACATTAAATAAAGTTCATCACCTTGTATAATTTGGTCCCACGTCTGTACCTTTAGCATGTCATTATTTCCTTCATTTGCATTTCTGTTTTCCAACAATCCATTATTTCTAATTTCCCTCCTCTTTCAGGAAGTTTTTCATAATTTGCTTCTTACATACCAGGTTCCCTTTTGACTTGGGGCTTCCTGACATCCTCAAGATGATATATATCTCTCACTATGGTGGGGCGATCCTGACTGTGTTGCACAGAAAATGAACTCTCCTACTTGTTAGAGCTATGAATTTTCTTTCCCCAATAAGAAGATGGATTCATGAATAGCTTCTCCCTTCCCAGCAAGACGTCCAGGGGACTGAAAGGGACCATAAGTGCTGTTGACCTTCAAGCTCTGTCTTCCATGGGGAACTGACAGGTGATGCCTGGTGCTCCCCTGTAAGCAGGTTTTCAAATATAAGAACCCTGCTCTCTGATGATGATGAGATTGAGAACTGGATGGGGCCCCCGTGTCCCCTTCCTCCTTCAAATCCCGCTGAAGTGATACCTGGTGCTTATCTTGGGACCCTCTGTTTCCTCTTGCTGTTCCTATGTGTGTAAACATGCTTGGATGGATGCCCTCACCTGTGACACAGGCGTGTGCTCCTCTGTTTGAGCTGTGCTTTTCTCATCTGTAAAACAAGGTGATGGGCCTTGTGACAGCAGAAGCCCCTTCTAGCTCTGGTGCTGTGGAGAAGCCCTGACAGCCTCAGAACTCCTCACTGCTCCGAGCCCTTCAGCAACAGTTACCCTGAGAGTCAATTTGAAGAGCGCTGCTTAGAAAAGCCCTTTCTTTGCAAAGAATGTTGGTGTCAAGTTCGTCTGGAGAAGCCATGCATGCTTTTGGGTGATTCAGAGCTTACCAGACTCTCCTAGCCCTTTGTGTCTCTTTGGTTCCTATGATCACTGAATAATTTATTTACCCCTTAGCATCCCCACTTCCTGTTCTAGCTATTCTCTGCTCATTAGTGTCTGTACCCAGAGTGGGCAAGGGTGGAGGAGCAAGAGAAATGAAAAATCGCTGTCCTCAGACTTGTATGTTGGTGGCAGGGGGTGGTTTTAAACCCAGGGACAAGAAATTAGGGTCATGACAGGGAAGTTCTGTCACCATCTGCTGAGATTCCTTTCGTGTGTGTCACCACCCTAGAGATGGCCGAGTGGCCAGATGTCAAGGGGCAGGAGCTGTTTGAAGCAGGCTGCAAGCTGACTGCTGGTCTTTTTCCAAGCAACAGATGTGAAAGCAAGGGAAGAAGGAGCACTTGATTGTGAGCAAGAGTGGAGGTGATACGTCTCCGTAAAAGAGTTGACATTCAGCCAAGATGACACTGAATTCTTTTCCTTTGCATGTGCTATATTTACTTCCCTGATCGGGCAAGTGCAATTCCCCAGGGCCTCTGAGGCTTGTTTTCAGTGTAATTGGGATGTGAAGATGCTACGATTTGTCTTCGAGTCTGTGCATGGTGGCAGAGTCCCTGAAGGGAGGTGCCTAGGGAGGTGCCTGAGTAGCTGTGGCACCTGCTGGATGGCAAGTGGTCCAGCCCCACCACAGGGCAGACCTGCAGGGAGGGCAGGAGGTTCCCTTGTGAGGGAAAGCAACTCTCCTTGTCCATCAGTCATTTCCCTGGATAGTGCCTGCACTCCACCGTGTGTGATCAAGCTGGGAACTGTCCCCTTCGTCCTTCCCCTGCTGGCCTCTCTGGATTCTCTGCTTTTATTCCTTGTGCTTTCCTTGTCCTGTGCACCCAGGTGCAATGCCCTGAGGCACCTCTGGAGAACTCTTCTAGTGAAGAATCAAGATCTTGTCTGTATTTTTCCAGCCTTTGCTTCTAGTCCAGCCACCAACCCAGCCCAGGCCCCAAAGGAAGCCAGAAACCACCAGCCCCGTAACTAACTCAGGGATGATGTGTGAGTGGAAAATGTTGCTAAGAGCACAAATTCCACAGGCATGTCCTCTGCGCAGGCAGCTGGATTCCAGGGTCTATGTTGAGCACTGGTGCATCTTGCAAAAGAAGGATGGCCGGCACTCAGAGATGCCACCTGTCCCCATGACACATTTCCTTTTTTCCCTCTTGTGTTCTTTGTTATGTTCTAACTCCTTAGCATCTCTGTCATATGATGGGGATTATGACCACATCCCCAGATTCCCTAAAGCTTGCAGGTTCCCATTGGTAGTTAAAAGAAAAATAAATGTGTTTTTATTATGAGAATCCTGGGGTGGTACTCTTTGTCAAGGAGGGTAAAGGAGAGGTGTCATCTGTACATCACATGTGATTAGGATGATGAGCTCTTCCTGCTGTTCCTTATTTCTGTTGTGTCTCTCCTCTCCTTCTGTCTCCACTGAAGATGCATAATTGATGAGGGAAAAGCAACTGAATTGTCTCTGTGAAACTAGCAAAAGCCGAAGGTCTCTTCCTCCTGCGTCTTGTATTTCTGTTCGGGGCACTCTTTATCCAGAGGTCTGCTCACTTTGGTGTGCTTGTGAACCACCAGGAAACATCTACATTCAGATGTTCACTCCTGTCCTGGGGATTCTGGTTTGGGAGAGCTGGTTATGTGTGGGTTGAATACAGAGAGATTTGCTAGGTAGCACTGTTTCACACACAGTACTGTTCTGTTCCAGGCTGTTGGATAGACATCCCCAAATAAGGGCTGGTATTGCTTGAACACTTACTTTATTGGGTACTATTCTAACTGTAGCAATTTGTTGAATACTTACTGTGTCTTGTTATTCAGGTACTACCATTACACCCATACTTCAGATGGAAAAATGTAGGTACAGACAGCAAGATGGCTGAACCAGAACTGGTTCCAGGCAGGTGACCCAAAAGCATGGGTTGCCACTGCACCTTTCTGTGATTATTTCAAGAGATATATTTTTAAGGATATGGCGGGTAGTTTTGGTGTCTCATCATCTTAGAACCACACACAAATATCAGAGTAACTTTGATGACAGAAAACCTAAAGATGACTGGGTCTTCCATCTTGAGATAGAAAGCCTGACCCTATGAGGGTAAGAGGTTAGTGAACTGGGCAGAAGGAAAAGCTAGGACATTGTGAACTGACGGTGCTCTGAGCTGTGAAGTGTTGTAAGAGAGCTCTGCAGGGAAGTTATTGTGGGGCTGGGGTGTAGCCAGGGGTACAGTGCTTGTCTGGCATGTGTGAGGCCCTGGGTTCCATCCCACCAACATCTAAAAATACAAAATGTATTGTGGCTGAACATACAAGTCAAAGTATGGCCCTCCTCTGAGGTTCCAAAGGGTCTGTCCTTTCTACCTGTGTCAGCTAACTAAACCAGGCAGCTTGGATACCTCCACAGGTCTTCTGTGACCTTGGTGGCTGAAGAATGTGGGTATATACTTTGGTTTTAGCTCTTATATTCCTATCCTCAAGGTTCTACTTGTTCTACGATTATCCAGTGCCCACCAAGGATCCTGGGCCCTGGAAGGAACAAAACAAGCTATTCCCTGAAAGAGAAAGTCACCTAACAGAGAAACCAAAGGCAGTGTGAATAATTACAGTCCCATAGAGTGGCTTTGGTGTCCGTAGTGTATTTAAATTGCAGGATCTTCTGGCTACTGGTTCTAGCCACTTCTATGTGGAGGTGTATTTACATTTAAGGAAGTTGGGGAAAATGCAGTGAGAGATTAAATATAACCACGCTGTTCCTGTGTTGGGTCCTGAAGGCCAGTCAGCTTGGCTGGAGTGACACGGGCAGGACAGAAGTGAGTTGTGGAGGCAAGTCCTGGGGCGTGGGTTTGGTGAGTGAGTGGAGAACTTGCCTTGGTGAAGGCCAGGCAGTCCCCTCCCTGTGGCCTGGACTGGGCACCTGGGAGAGAACCCAGACTAGGCCAGGCAATCCTGGGGTCTCCAAAACTGGGAGGTGGGTGTTGGAAGCAACCCTCGTGAATCTAGTGGGGCGTTTGAATTGTTGTGGAGGCTGAGTGACATTTGGGATCCCTTAGACAGAAAGCTTCATGAAGGCAGGGCCAGAATCTGCTTTGTTTTCAGCCAGGCTCTGGCCCCTAGCCAGGCCCTGCAGGCTCAATATGCCAGTGGCCACTGAACCTATGGAAGAAATTAAGTATCTCTTGTGGTTAATTTCACATGCAAAGTGGTCGCTATGGAGATGGACTACAGAATATCAGAGAGAACGGAGTAGGACTGTTTGATGTCTGAGGGGCCTTTCAGCTCTCACAGTTGGCCTGGTGTACAGCAGATGTATTTGTTGAACTGAAACAAATTCTACAATTTTAAGGAAGAAGAAAAGAATCCCAGTAACACTTGCCCATTGAGCTTTGTCCTCCTCCATTCTTATTTCAGTATCTCCTGGCTGCAGTAAGTGATGACTGTCCTTCATCCTTCAGGTATGTGGCTCTTCTGGGCAGTCTTGTCTCTATTTGATAAATCTCATTTTTTTTTTTCCTCCTCTATTGCTCTGTAATGCTCAGCCACCGCCACTAGAGGGCCAAGGTTTTGCACAATGATGAGACATCTCCAAATTCAGAAGTCTGAAGAAATCTGGAGAGGCCCAGGCAAAAGCTGATCGTGAAATCTTGCTCAAACAGCCAGTGTGTGAACAGCTGCTCACACACTCATCTGAGCTAGCTCATGAGAGGACGATGGCTTCCGCACTTCCAATGCACCTTTGGTAGACAGTGGCTGAGGTCTTTGTGGGATGGCGTAGGGCTGATGGAAACACTGGGTCCTGGTGAGAATGTCTGTGAGTGGTGGTGAGGGCTGCCCCATCACTGGAGCAGTGACCACCAAGAAAGGCAGAGAAATACACAGGAAGGAGTGAAATCTTTTCCAAGAAAAACTGTATGTCGACGTTCAATCTCCTTACCATGTTTGATCTGCCCCTTTTCTCTCTTCTCTCTGCTTTCCTCTTTACCTTGCCTCTCCTTGCTCTGTCACCCCTCCTGGGTTACTTTGGGAGATCTTGCTTGTTTTGACATCTGATCATTGTTTGGTTCCCCCAAAAGTAATTGACTCAGTTCTAGAAGGAAAATTCAGAAAGAGGTGATAGAGAGACTTGGTTTGGCCCACCACTGCCCTTGCTCTCTGTTCAGCACTTTTCTGGATTGTACACTTGTGGCAGAGTCTGCTGTGGAAGATGCAAAGCCAACAATGCCCAGCATGTTCAACTGCTGTCAAGGTGGGGCTGCACTGCTCCCCCATAATGCTCCCAAATGTGCCTATTTCCAAAGTAAGGAAGTTAGTGAGGTTTAGGCCCTGATTCAGTTTAGGGCATGTGTTAGTCAGCCTTTTGTTGCTGGGTAACAAAGTACCCAAGATAAACAACTGAAAGGAGGAAAGGTTTATTTTGGCAATTGTTTTTAGAGATTCCAGTCTATGATCTCTTGATGCCATCCTCTTTGGCCCTGTGGTAGCCCATCATGGAGGGAGCATGTGGTAGAAGAGGCTGCTCACTTCGTGGTGGCCAGGAAGCAGAGAGAGAGAGAGAGACAGGAAGGGGTTGGGGTCCCAACATTCCCTTGAAGAACATGCCCCCAATGACCTCACTTCCTCCCACTGGCTTCATCTCTTAAAGGTTCCATTATCTCCCAATAGTGCCACAGGCTGGCAACCAATCCAACCCATGGGCCTTTGGGGGACACTTAAGATCTCATTCTGGAGGGCGCATGATGGCAGCATGGCCAGCAAATGTGTAAATGTATTGTAATCTAGAAAACTAGAGAGAAGCACCTCCTAAATCCAGTCATTTCTACCACTCCCCATGCCATGCCCCTCCTGCCAGTGGAGGAATTTCTGTCATAGCTTGTTCTTTCTCCGTCATCCTTTCCTGAAGGAGTTAATAAGGACTGAAGTGGCCAAAGGGCAAGAAGCCACAGGGAGATGCAAAAGAGAATCACAAACCATGTTTAATTCATGAATCAGATAATCTCTTGCCTTTGGCCGTGTGCAAGATATTTTTGGCCTGTGCTAGGTAGCCCTTTAGGGAAAACAGTTGTGCTTAGTTATATTCATGTTTATTGAGCACTCATGTGTCAGCTACTGTATACTGTATACCACTACCTGGTAGAGAATAAGATAAAGGTCTGTTCTTCAGAGATCTCACAGTTTAAGATAATAACTTTAATATAAGACAGCAAAGATCTACAGTGGAGGTTTAAATCAAGGTCATATGTTTTCTCTATGGTACTGAGCATTGAACCCAGGCACCTCATGCATGTGAGGCAAGTGCTGTGCCATTGAGCTACAATCCCATCCTGAGGTCACATATGATTGGGAGCATGATAAAGAAATGCATTTATATGAGCATGTTGACACATTGAGACCAGGGACAAAGATGGATTGATCCAAACTGTCAGGATGTGCTGGGCAGGACTCTTAGGTAGCCTGGCTGGGCTTGTCCATGGAGTGTGAACTTGGAGTAGGGAATGTTGAGGTGGTATTGTCCATGGAGTGTGAACTTGGAGTAGGGAATGTTGAGGTGGTACAAGAATAACTGACCGACCCCTTACTTGGGCCTGGGGAGCTTGAGTAGGATTCGGGACGGATAGAAGTTGGGTAAACAGTCTCTGGCAGGGACTGGGATCTGGGTGTCTAAGGCTGTGGTGGGAAATTCTTACCCAACACCAAAGGTTATGAAGAAAACCAAGCAGTGAATTGGGTCAGAGCCCCGAGGAAAATGTGAAACTCAAAAACTTGGGAGAATATGTGTTAACTCCACTTTTGAAAGGGACAGAGGCTGGGAAAAAGGGAGAGGCCCCTAGAGCCAAGAATTTGTTTCTGGGTGACACAGAAGTGAATGAAGAAGCAGGATGGAAGCCAACGGGGGTAGGGGGAGGGGAAAAAGAGTGTCCCAGGAGAGGGACAGAGCATCCGCTGGTGGTCCCAGGTCAGCATATCCCAGTCTGCAGGTCCAGGGGCTGGATGGGCCAGGTAGTTTGACAAATCAGTGGCAGATAGATGAAAAGAGTTAAAAGGTGAACTCTTTTGGGGTTTGAAAGCTTTTTACCTAAGGGGTGCTGATTTTTGGACAGTTCTGTTGATGAATTTAGTTCTGGGCATGTTGAATTTGAAATTCTGGAGGAAGCAGGGGAGGAACCCTGGAGTCTGAAGCTCAAGTAACAGTGAAGAGCTAGTGATGTCCAGATAGGAGTCATGACATAGCAGTGGAACTGGTGGGAAAGGACAAGTTCACCAAAGAAAATTGTATAGCTTTGGCGGGAATGGGGTGGGTGGGTGGGGTGTCGCGGATATCATCCATTCATTTACTGATTCATCAAATGTCTATTTTGCACCTTGTATGGTAATATGCCATTGTTCTTCAGTTGTTTAGGAGCCAAAGGCTTGTTAGGGCTTGGGGAGAAGTTTGCATGTTGAGATGATGTTGAAGCTAGAGATGGAGGAACAGAGTTTGCAGTTGACCTTGGCCCAGTCACTTCTCCTGCTTCTAAAGGACATCTGGATAATAAAGATCAAAGATTAATAAGGGGTTATTAACCTTTTAGTGCAGAGGTACCCAGCCCACCAGGAAGTAAGACTGGCTGAGGTTTTGCAGTCTGATTAGTAATTCTTTCTTTTTGGTGGGGGAGGAGTAAGGCTACTCTGAATTCTGCAAGCACAAGCTTCAACTACCTCTACAAAGTGCCCTTAGTGGGGACACAAATAGAAGACACAAAAGTTGTGACTTATCACAAGTTGTGAATGATCTGCTATCCTATTTTTGAGGGGTACTGAGGATTAAATTCAGTGGCACTCAACCACTGAGCTACATCCCCAGCCCTATTTTGTATTTTATTTAGAGACAGCGTCTCACTGAGTTGCTTAGCACCTCACTCTTGCTGAGGCTGGCTTTGAACTTGTGATCCTCCTGCCTCAGCCTCCCGAGCTGCTGGGATTACAGATGTGTGCCACCTCACCTGGCAATCTACTATCCTTTGTACCTAGAATTCTTTCCTTTCTGCACCCCTGGGCTCTGCAGCCAGCCCATAGCTGGTGGTTCTTTCCTTGTTTATGGTGCTCACCAATTGTGCAAGGACGAGTAGTGGCCCTTTAAAGAATCGGTGTCCTAATCCCTGGAACCTGTGAATGTGAATGGCAAGTCAAGGATCTTGAGATGGGGACTTTATTCTGGATTATCTGGATGAACAATGTAATCATAAGGGTCTTTATTAGTGAAAGAGGGAGGCAGAAGATCCAGAGGAGGTTCGACTACTGAGGCGGAGGTTGGAGCGATGTGATTGCTTGTCTGGAAACACACAGGTCAAGGAATGCAGGCAGCCTCTGAGAGCTGGGAAAGGAAAGGAAACAGATTTTCCTCTGATGCTTCTAGAAGGAATGTAGCCCTGACATCTTGATTTTAGCTCTATGAGACCCATTTTAGACTTCTGGCCTCCAGAACTGTGGGATAATAAATTTGTGTAGCTTTAAGCCACTGAATTTGTAATAATCCATTATAGCAGCAATAGGAAACTAATACCGCAGTGTATACTTACTTTGTAACACAGAGTCTGTTGCATAATAGGTGCTGAATTTAATTTATAACATGAATGATGACTCCCATACTCAACCATAACCCCCAAGGTGGGGTTCTCTGCAGTGATTTTTGAAATTTATTTAGCTTAATTTGGATAGCTAGAAACTTGGAGGAAACTTTGCCTCAAGAAATCCCCATGGGTCTCATTGTAGCTATATTCATACATGCACACAGCACAATTTGGTGGACTTCATTCCCCATTCCGCCTCCCGCTTTCTCTTGCCTCCTCCCACCCCCTCTATCCCTTCTCTACTCTTGTTTTCCCTTATATTTTTTCCATTTGCTTCCATTTTTATTTGGTGTTTCCAAATATTAAAAAAGACAAGCTCCTTGCACCAGTTATCTCAAATACACCATGCAGAGCAATTCAGTGTGTACTCTTATCCCCTATATATTTTGTGAGATCCCCCTTTTAAAATCTTCTTTGTTTCTCTAGCATCCACATAGGCAAGAAAACATTTGACCCTTGACTTATTTCATGTAGCATGATGTTCTCCACTTTGCTATATAATTATAATGCACCAATTAAAAAAATAGATACAGGGGTGATCAGTAGAAGAGGAAGAGGATTAGTGGGAGAGAAGAGGGAAGGGAAAGGGGGAGTACTGGGGAATGAAATGGAGCAAATTATGTTATGTGCATGTATGAATATATTGCAATGAACCTGGCTATTATATATAATTATAATGACTAATAAAAACATAAAAAAGAAATACCCAGAGGCTCCTTCTCTGTCGATTGCAAAACAACCAATGCTCTGGTGCAGTTCATCAGATATGCTGTCTGCCTGGGCAGTTATTTGCTCAGTGAAGACCGAATCTACTGCATTGACAACAGCTTGTTCTCTGCTGCTTTTTTATGCTTCCTGTTGCAGAATCCAAATTGAGGAGAATTCTTGCAAATTTAAAGAGTCAGGTGGAATGACAACTGCACATAATTGTTGTCTCTAACAGAATCTAAATGGTCTCTGAAATAGCAGAAACCATGAGCAAGCAAGGTGTGGTTTTCGAGGGGTTCACGTGGATTGGTGGGTATTATGTACGGTTATCTACCGAGGTGCCCTCCCTTGGGCACCCAGTGTAATGTGTTGGGGACAACAGCTGAAGCTCTGTGTCCTACCACCCAAACCATACCCTCACTGTAGCTTCTGAGTCTGGGAAGCCGCTTCCGGTGACTGGATGAGCTACTGCAGGCTAAAGCAGAAACTTCCCTGGGAAGCACTTTCAGGAGTGTGGGGCCAGGGCGCTCTGCCTAAGAAGCACTTTTCAACAGGGTAGAAGTTTCCCTGGGCTCAGACCAAGAAGGGAGGCCAACTGGGTACACACTTCCAGGAGGTTGAACAAAATTTGATTTTAAATACTCAGAGTTAGGGCTCTTGAGGCCAACATGTAAATTTATGGAAAAGAATATGCAAATAAGTACCAGAGCCAAATAGCCTGGCTCTGTTCCCTTACGCAGGATAGCTGTCCCTGCCCCTCCTGCCCTTGTATTGAGTTCTGTTTTTGGCTCTGGGACTCTGGGGCTGTTGTGTTGGCACAACTTGGCGGAGGTTGGAGGGGGGTGCTATGGGCAGTGGAAGGAAGGACAGTTCCAATTTAAATAGTCACAACAACAAAAGTTCTTTTAGCAAATTGGCATGCTGTGCATAAACAGCTTTCTGTTCACATGAGGACTTAGAGGCTCTATTAACTCGTTGGAAGGAAGAAGTTAGGAGAGATTTTTTAGAACCCATCTCCTGAGATGATGATTGAGCAGACTCCTCCCTCTCTTGTGGCACCCCCATCGTTGCTGATGGAATTCAGGCAGGTGGCTCCCAAGCCCAGGCTCAGAGCCCAAGTGTCCAGGCTTGATGCGGTCTTCTGGAGCAAGACCTCGGCTTTCTGTGTGGATGTTCAGAGAGGGAGGCTCAGTGTCCCAGTGGACATGGGCAGGAATGGAAGTGAGAGGCAGAGAGAGGAGAGGAGAGAGAGGAGAGGAGAGGAGAGGGGAGAGGAGAGGAGAGAGAGGAGAGGGGAGGTGAGAGGAGAGGAGAGGAGAGGGGAGAGGAGAGGAGAGGGGAGGGGAGGTGAGAGGAGAGGAGAGGGAGGACAGGAGAGGAGAGGAGAGGGGAAAGGAGAGGAGAAGAGAGGAGAGGGAGGAGAGAGGAGAGAGTTGAGGAGAGACGAGAGGATGGAGGACAGAGGTGGAAGAGGCAGAGAGGGAGAGAGCGAGAGCTTGTGCACATCTTCAAAATTAGTGAACATGGAGCCGGTGCAGGGCGCAGCTGCGTCTATAAGGTGACTAGTCAGGTTGGAAGCAGTGAGTGACAGTAGAGTTAGAAAATCAGGGGGAAAATCAGTAAAATAGCTTTGGGGAGTATTTTCCTGATTATATGAATAATTTGCATTGTAAAATTGCAAATAATACAGGACAGGTTAAGGAAACTCCCTAGGGCTCACCTCCAGTAACCTTCTGGTGACTTCATGTGTGTTCTGCAGCCACACGTATGTATGATTTTACACAAATGAAATTATATGGAATTACATCGGGTGTTCTTTTTTGCTATCACTTTTTTTTTTTTAATATGTATCTTTTCGTTTTCGGCAGACACAACATCTTTGTTTGTATGTGGTGCTGAGGATCGAACCTGGGCTGCACGCATGCCAGGCGAGCGCGCTACCTCTTGAGCCACATCCCCAGCCCCTTGCCATCACTTTTAAGAAGTGATTTTAATCGCTTACGTATCCCCTCCAGCCATGGGCACTTGCCTTCCCTTCCCACCACCGTCCCCTTCAGCCTCAGAGTCACTGGTGTTAGTGGCCTGGTGTACAGCCTTCCTGTGTTTCTTCCTGTTCAAATAGTCAGATGCAAGCACAAATACCTTTTTGGAGCATGTCTTGGTTATGGCATTACATTTCCCTGCATCTTAACCTTTCTCACTGACCAAGTTAATTGGCACAGATCCAACTTAGGGCTGCATAATATTCTACAATTTGGATTTATCAGTGCTTATTCAGTTATGTGCTTATTCATGGATATTTGTGTATTTCCAGTTTTTTTTCCATCTCAAACAGTGTTTGAACATATATCCTTACCTACTGATGCTTTTATTTTAGTGGGTTAGGTCCTTCAAGAAGAGACTGCTGGGTGAAGGAGATTTTATATATACATATGTAATTCTTATATAATACATATATGTATACATATACATACATCATAATATTATAATATCCATATATACATATGTATATATACATAATGCATACACACATATACATTATATATAAGACAATATATATTTAATTTTTTTCATTAAAAATAGGTATTATCAGATTGCTTTCCAAGACCGTATCATTTTACATTGTTATCAGCAATGGGTAGAAATTCTTTTCTCTGATTCTCCCATAGTAATTTAGTATAATAAAATGGGTTTGATGTAAAATACTATCTTATTATTACCTTCATTTACATTCCCTAACCTGTCAGTGAGTTTGAGAAACTTCCATGATGTTATTGAATGGTTGGATATTCTGGAGGAGCAGGAGTATTGGCTTAAGAAGTTCAAACTATGATTTCTGGGTTTGGGGGCCATAGCAGATAATTGACATGTGCCCTCTTGCAGTCCCTTCTCCCTGGTGTGCCGCTTCTGGCCAGAGGCAGGACCAGATGGGAGCAAGTACCTGGTGTCCATATGGGAGGCTGATCAACAAGAGGGGTTGGGGTCACTCTAACATTCCTGGATTGAGACTAGGCATAAGGTGGGGGAAATTAATCTGGCTACAGACTCAGAGGATCTGCTGCGTGGTCTTTGCACAAGAACCAACAGGTCTGATGCCTTTAGCAGGCAGGACCCATCAGTGGGGAGTGATTGGTGGAAGTGTCGTTTCAGGTAGTCAAACAATTGCAGTCAGTTGGATTCCAGCCAGTTATTCATGCAGTAAGAAAAGAGATGGTTTAAGGGTAAGGGGCTCAAGACCCTAGGGAGGCACAGGTGAAAGTTAAGCAGAGTATGGGGTCCCCAACACGTAGGTTCCAGTTACAGCAAGCAAGACCTATATTGGGCTGGTGGCTGAGGAAGGAGCCTGGCTGTATGAACCACATCGACCTAGAAGGAGTTGGAAAGACGGCAGAGGGCCTCACAGATGCCCAGGACTTACCTGTGGACTTCTAGAGACCAAGCCAGGAGAGGCAAAGCTCAATCCAGGTTGTGTCAGCTGGTGGGTCTGGGCTGCTAACATGCTTCCTGACCCCAGTGAGCACACTTGGTCTCCTGTGCTCTGCTAGGCCTGCAGGTGAGGGCCTCAGCCACTCTTGCAGGTGCTGAGAGGACATTGGCTGTAGAAAGAAGCAGAAGCAGAACTCACTGGAAATTTCCATATTCCCTTCATGGTGAAGGCCAACTCGAGGAAGGAACATTTTGTGCCAGCCTAGTTGAGTGGCCAGCCAAGTTCTGATAGCTAAAATAAATGATGAATTAGGCTACATTTTCCTTCTTCATCACGTTTTCGCTAATTATACTTCAAACTGGGAGGACCGCACCATTAAAAGTGACTTTAGTTTATGAGACATTGTGTCTCAATTTCATGTGTTCTCTCTTAAATTGCGAGGAATCTGTGTTTCGCGGGCCAGTATCGTATGTGGGGTGCAATTGAGTTTTAGGTATTTCTCCATTGTTATTGATCACTCTTACACACTTCTCTCATGAACAAGTCTGTTAAGGACAATATATAACACATTTGTAGTCTCTCTAGTTTTCACTCTGTGAAGAGGGGTGAACTCTCAGTTATTGGGGCTTTTTGTTTTATTTTTGTGCTATGCTGGGGATGGAATCAAGGGCCTTGTGCATCCTAGGCAAGTGCTCGCCCACTGAGCTCACCCCAGCCCTTCCTGTTGTCTTTTCTTTCTTTCTTTCTTTCTTTCTTTCTTTCTTTCTTTCTTTCTTTCTTTCTTTCTTTCTTTCTTTCTTTTCTTTTTCTTTTTTCTTTTTGCAGGACCTCACACATGCTAGGCAAACATCCTACCACCGAGAGCCATGTCCCCAGCCCCTTATTGTTTCTTTTCAATTTACCTCAAGAATCAGTCTGACTTCCTAAAAGGTCAGCTCTCCATTTTGAACTGTTATGGTTTGGGTATGTGCTGCCCCCCAAAAAACTTGTATGTGAGACAATGCAAGGGCATTCAGAGGGTAAACCGATTATGAGAGTAGTAACTTTATCAGTGGATTAATCCACTTAAATGGGTTAACTGGGTAATAACTGTAGACAGGTAGGGCATGGCTGGAAGAAGTAGGTCATTAGGGCTGTGCATTTGGGATTTATGTTTTGTCCCTGGAAAGTGGATCTCTCTCTGTTTCCTGGCTGTCATGTACTGAGCAGCTTCTGCCATGATGTTCTGCCTCACCTTGGCCCAGGGCCATGGAGTCGGATGGTCATGGATTGAACCTCTGAATCTGTAAGCCAAAATAAACTTTTCCTCCTCTAAGTTGTTCTTGTTGGATCTTTTGGTTACACGGACTCAAAGCTGACTAAAACATGAAGGCAGCTGCGTTCCTTTTTAAATCTAAGCTTAAAGATTCTAAATTGCTTCTGGATCATCCAGGTGCACACCTCCTTGTTACAGAGTTTATTTTTGTTGGTTTGTTTGTTTTAAATAAACTAGATTTTCTGGATGCTGATGATCCAGGTTTTTTTCCTACCCCCCCTTCATTCTTTTACTTCTTTGGTCATAAACTAAGAGCGGCCTCAATAGACAATTATTTTAGCCACCGTCTGAAACCTAGTTCTAAAACAAGAATCAGCAAATGTCCTGCAAAATTTAATTGGTTATATCCAGTAACTCCATACAGCAGGTCACTTCCTGTAGTTATATTTAGGGACACACTTTGCAAATATTCATTCTGGAGAAGTCATGAGCAAGTTGCATTGCTTAAAGCCCAACATTTCACAGGAGCATTACTGAGATAATTTTCTTTTAATACCTCTGCTGAACAGCTAGGCAGAAACTAGTAGAACTTCCTTTGTTATTTTTCTAGGCCAAACTGATTCCAGAGAAGTGTTGTAGGGAGCCGAGGCTTCATTAACCATCCCTTGATGTGCTAGACTCTCTCCAGAACATTTAGGGAAATGTGACTTGAACCTAACTTTCAGGTCTCTTGTGGGCTCAGGTAAGGGAGAGGGTAATTGAGGGCAGTGTAATGAAGGCAGTGTAATGAATTTGAGAGGAGGGGCAGGGTTAAGGAACCAACAGTGAAGGTGAAGCTCCAGAATCTAGAGACTTGGGAGGGGGGCGGATTACCACCCTGTGTTAGGTTTTCATCACTGCGAACAAAATAGCTGTCAAGAGCAACGCAGAGGAGGAAAGAGGTCTTTGGATCTTGGTTTCAGAGGATTCCATCCACGATCAGCTGGCTCCCAGGCAGAAACATGGCAGAAGGGCATCGTGGAGGAAAGCTCATGGCAGCCTGGAAGAAGAGGGGGGAGACAGACAGACAGACACAGAACTGGGAGGTCACATCTCTAGTGACCTACTTCTCCAACTAGGTCCTAAGTCTCAGCAGTCAGTTGGCAGCCATTCATATATTAATCCACGGATGAGGTCAGAGCCCTCATGATCTCTTCTCAAAGGCCCCACGTCTGGACATTGCTATATGGGGAAACATGAGATTTGTGTCGGGGGGACATTCCAGATCTAAACCATAGGCACCACTAGGTATGAAGGAGCAAAGGGGGGGAGAGCTGTTACCAGAACTTCATGGGAGCTGGAGTGGGTGGGTGTCTCTCCTGAAGAAGCTGTAGCTTCATATGAGGAGCAGAGAAACGTCCAATCCATAGTCCAGCTGGAATGGAGCAGGGGAATAAGTAACTTCCTGAGACCCTTCTACCTTCTGCTGATGCCTTGTGTTAGCCTAACATATAGGAGCAAGAGGGCAAAAAAGGCTAGTTGGTGCATCCTTCAGAGGTCAGCCTTCCTGTGCTGATGGAAAGGTAGAAAAGGGTGAAGAGGAAAGTGGAAACTTTTCAGCACAACTCACCTTTGGGTTAAAGGCGAATGAACATCCAGGCAGGATTTTCACCACTAATGATCAATGTCACTGAGGGCACACTGGGCTTGCAAGACATGGGGAGTCATTTCTAATGAGCAACACAGACCCCTTGCTGCCTAGGCCTTTGCCAGAGAGTCTTGCCTTCACCTCTGTGTTCTCCAGCATCCCTAATGCCTAGGTGAGGTAGGTTAATGGAAGATGATTTGAAGCATATTTAGACTATAAGCAAGATTTAGACTACAAATGTGGTATATATACACAATGGAATATTACTCAGCCTTTAATAAGAATGAGATTATGGCATTTGCGGGTAAATGGATGGAGCTGGAGAATATCATGCTAAGTGAAATAAGCCAGTCCCAAAGAACCAAAGGCAGAATGTTCTCTCTAATATGCAGATGCTAATTTACTATAAGGGGTGGAGGGATAGAGAAGAATAGAGGTACTTTGGATTAGACAGAGGACAGTGAAAGGAGGGGAGGGGAAAATGGATAGGAAAGATAGTAGAATGAATTGACATTATTACCCTAAGTGCATATATGATTAATGACCTGTGTAACTCTACATCATGTACAACCGGATGGATGAGAAGTTAAACTCCATTTATGTACGACGTGTTAAAGTGCATTCTACTGTCACATATAACTAATTAGAACAAATAATTATATATATTAATTATGTATATATACAAATTAAGCAATGTTTAGAAGGTTAGCACTCACGTTAAAATAAAGTAAAGCAATTCTCAAAAAAATAAAAACGATTTAGACTGCATTTTTGGGTGTTGCCTCCTTCTCCACAGGATGTTTTCATGGGGTTGCATTTTGTGTAGAGTCTAAACAATTACTGATACAGTGGTTGCTGTGCTTCCATTGTTACATTAGTCTAATGCCTGTTGCTGTATTTACTGCATTGTTCTCTGTGGTAGTTAAGATAATGTGAGGTCCTGGGTTCTGCACCTAGCACAGAAAAACAATTGGCTGTGTTTTGCGTGTGTGTGCAGTGCTGGGGTTGAACCCATGGCCTTGCACATGCTAGGCAAGCACCTGCCACTGAGCGACACCCCAGCCCCATGTGTTTCAGATATGAATATTTGGAAAAATTTGTTTCCTCTAAGGAATGGGTGGTACCCGTTTTCCTTATGGACTTGGATACCTCTGTAACTAATTTGTTTCTCTTTCCACTTGGGCTTCTGAGAAACTTATATCCCCCCAAAAAGGTTTTTCTTTTTTTTTGCCTCTGATTTTATTTGTACAAACAGCACAGGAGGACACCAGTTCCCGTAGACAGGGGCTCAGGGGTCACACTGGTCCTTCTGTCCTCACATTCAGAGCCTTTTACTACGGAGCCTTCATAGAACCTGGGCACCCTTGCTGGCCTGGGCACCTTTGGGAGCAGAAGCTGCAGCCAGAGCTGGAGCTGATTTGGAGCTGGAGTTGCACCTGGGTTTTGGCTTGGGCTTGGCCTTTGGCCTTTGGCCAGCTGAGCCTGCAATTCCTGGCCATGTGGGCACAAGCATGCTTCCCGTGCTTGGGATGAGCAAGCAAGGCAAGGCGGTCAAGCTCGTGGCTGGCACCCTTTGGCATCTTGGTCTTGACCTCCTTAGGCTTTACCAGGGTCCTCATGGCCTCAGCATGTGGACTCACGGCCTTGGCGTTGTTTGCCTGCATTTTTTTTTTAGGCACTTCTCGTTGTTGTGCTTCTTTGGCAAAATGCATGTTTCTCAGGAACTTGGGGTCTGCCTCCTTAACAGATTCACATCTTTACGATCAGGGTTTCTTGATGCCATTTCTGTGCCATTTTCAGGATTGGTTGTATGTGGTGTGGATCTTGGACTTGGCCGAGTCTGCTCTGCAAGCTGCTGCTCCCAGAGCCATTGAGACCAGAAGAGGAAGAGTAGATCCAAAATTTTGAGCCACTGAGTTTGATTCTTTCTGTGTGTGTGTGTGTGTGTGTGTGTGTGTGTGTGTATCATATATGTTTCTTTCTTGGTCTAATTTTTATTCTCAATTATTTTTTGATAATTTATGTATTTTTAGTAAACCATGTATGTTAATCAGTTTTCAATTTCTAAAATAAAAATACCTGAGACAATCAACTTATGAAGAAGGAAGATTTAATTTGTCTCATAGTTTTGGAGGTTTCAGTCCATGATTGGTTGATCCCCTTGCTTTTTGGGCCTGTGGGGGGGGGGAGCAAGGCTACTCACCACATGTCTGGGGAAGCAAAGGAAAAAAAAGAGGAATCCCACTCTCGTCCTACGCAGGTGGCAGAATTGGGGTCCCTCCTCGTGGAGTAGGCTGGCTGTGGAATAAAAGCTAATAAAGAGAAAACAGCGAAAAAAACCTACAGTACATGGGAAGTAATTTTGAAAAGTGGGGGCAGGACAGCTCTTCGATCTTAGGGACTGAGCTTCCACAATGGAAAGAGAGAGAGAGCTGGAACCCGCACTTGCTTTATTTATATCGGGGGACATCAAAGGTTTTCCATGGAATGTTCTTTGCCAAATAAGGTAGAGGGTGGGCTGTCCAGTTCCCAGGGGGTTACGCCCAACTCTGGAGCTGTGAGAGTTGTCTCCCTAGTAAAGACAAGAGATCTCAGGCCTTGGGTGATCTGATATGCACGGGAAAGCCAGGATAATTCCCAAGGAAAAACCTAAGTCTTCATGGCTCCATACTAAGTAAAGACCCCTCACATAGCTCATGGGTGGCTTCCCACAGAGGAAGAGAAGGGCTGTGGTCCCACTTTCAATAGGCTTGACCATCTCTTAGAGTTTCTACCACCTCCCCATAGCATGAAGCTGGGAACCAAGCCGTTAACACAGGAGCCCTTGGAGGACACTCAAGATGCAAACTAGAGCACCATCTAAAATGATTTTTTATAAGGCAGAGTGTTAGAGTCTTCTGAGTTCAGGTCAGTTCAGTGAGTTAATTTGTAGGTTTTAAGAGTGGCCAAACCCTGGTCCTGGTGCATGAGGGATGAACATGTGATAGTATCTCAGGAAACTGCCCACACATATTAGACACCCCCGGGTACCATCTTTAGCACAGGGATCATCCGTCCCTAAGCACATGCACACCCACCTAGGAAGGCCGTGTAGGGTAGACAAGGAGCTGCTCCGTGTTATCTGTTTGAAGAACTGAGTGGGTGGTTGTGATCAACTAATCTCATGAAAGAATTTTGAAAAGTTTAAAAAATCTCATATCTGCTCATGTGTTCATTTGATATTCATTGCAAGCACTGGGTCTAGAATGCAAAGATGGGTAAACTCATTCATTCATTCTTCCAATAGATATTTATTAAGTAACTGCTATGAGCCTGGTCCTGATCCTGAAGCTGAAGCTAAAGATGCAGTAATGCTCCTCTCATGGAGCATTACATGCGTGGCACTCAGTCTCGTGGGACTCTTTGTATTCTTGTTGCATTCTTTTCATATGTGTGTTTGTGGTAGGACTCCCTTTTGAGATGAAAACTGTTTTAGATTTAGGGCTTACGGATCTAAATTATTATATGAAAGATATTTGTAATTGCAAAGATATTTGCACTTGACCCCCCCCCCCCATTTCCCCAATACCATGGAATGACATCTAAAGGTACGAGTCAATATAGTTAGTGATAAACCCAAGGATGCTGTGGGCACCCAAGGAGGCTGGTATCCTGAGAGATGCTTTGGGGATGTGATAATGTTTCCTGAATCAGTTCGCTGATAGCTGAATAAACTCCTGAGAGGTGGGACCTAGCTGGAGGAGGTAGGTCCCTGGGAGCATGCCCTGGAAGGGTTCATCTTCTCCCCTGCTCCATCTTCTGCCTTCTCTCTCTGCTTTCTGGCTACCACGAGCTGAGCAGCGTTTCTCTGCCATGTCTTCCCACTATAATGTTCTGCCTTGGAGCTGTCCAGCCATGGACTGAACCTCTGAAACTGTGAAAATACATCTTTCCTCCTATATTTTGGTCCCAGCCGTGAAAAACTGACACACCATCTCTGTCCTATGTTCAGAAGTGCTGATCCAATCCCATGTGTTTATTTTGCACGTGAAGAAACTGAGATGAGGAAGCCAAGGGATTGCTGAAAATCACACACACACAAGGGCAAAACCAGGATCCAAATTGAAATTCTAGGCTCGCACACACAATTCCCTTTCCATGAGCCCAGACTATGTATCATTTTCTGCACACGTAGATGGCTATGGTGGTGAGATGGGGCTGTGAAATGTGCAGTGAAAGAAGGTGTCCCTGCTTTCGAAGGGTCATAGAAGGGTCCCACCCTGTGTACTCTGTCGCATCCTAATGTGGCCTTCGGTTGCTATTCCTCCATCAAAGCATTAATACGTTTGTAATACCTGACTCCTAAAACTTCTCAAAGCAAATGGTCTATTTAGAAAAATCTTAAAGTGTATAGGTATCCTGTGTATGTGTGCGTGGGGGGTCCTATCTGCAGGAGATCATTAGAGTGTGCACGTATCTTAGGAGCCTCTGTGGGTTTCCACAGAGAGCTACAGCTTGGCCTCCAATTGTCAATTGATGGGTTTGTGCAGGTTGGGAGGAAACCAAATATCTTTAAATGGAGGAGTCTGCCTGTGCACCACGGGGGCTAAATTGGTGGCATTTTATGATTTTTTTTTTTAGTCATTGAAGCCACATTTTGTTTTGAGAACTTGAATGTTAAAGCCTAAAATTCAAGGTCTAGTACAAATTTCTTCTAGACTGGACAAGAAGTTCAGGAAGTTCCTTCTTGGGCTTCTCAGATGTTCATGGGGTCATTTCCACCTTGCTTGGGTGTGGTGTACATATGTCTGCAGGGACTGTGGTCTCTTTCTTCCAGGCAGTTTGAAAGTTGAAATTTCATTCCTTCTCTTTGAGGTGGCCCTTTCCTCACTCCTGTCATTTCCTGCCACATGCAGTTCTTACCCCACTCCTGTCACTGAGTCCAGGAATCATGTCTTGTCTTCTCTCTGTACAGTGTCAACACCTAGGAAGAGCTCATTAAATAGTCAGTGAAGAAAATAACTGATCAGTGAGTTGACCCAGCAGAGCCCCAGACGCTGGTATCTGAGGACAGGGGAGGACTAATGAATGCCCGGAAATTTTAAAAAGAAAATACAACATAGTGTAAAAGTCCATCTTTTCATGGCCAAGGAAGCACCTCTTAAACAAAACTTCAAAAAGAATCCAACATAAGGCAAATACAGATGACTTTTATTCAATGAACACTGTGCATAGCCAGAGATAGTTAATTAATGGGTGACACATGAGAGAAGGTATTTAAAATGTCTAAGTCTGAAAGAGGATTCATATCTACTACATCAGCAACAAGTGCAAGCCAAAAAAGAAAAGAAAAGAGAAGGCAGAGGATCTAAGCAGTTTACAGAATAGGAATCCCTAAAGGCTAACCCTCCCACAAGTGATTTGTCCCTAGAGAAATGCAAATTCCGACAACAAAGAGATTCCATTCTGCCTGTTAGACTTCAAAAACTAAAAAGCTGGCTGCTGCCAGATGTGGGTGGAGATGTGGGATGCCAAGTTCACAGCCACCTCTGGGGAGTGTAGTCACCTAGCAGGGCAGCTGGCAAGCTCTAGTCCAGTTCAAAGCCCCCCCCTTCCTCACACCCCCCCTAACCCCAACCTCATGACCCATCAATTCCATTCCTGGGTATAAATCCCAAAGAAATTGCCACGCTCATTCCTCAGGTAGCATTCATTACCTTATTCGAAGTGATAAGTGTCAAGTCTCTGTTTCCTGCTGGGAATAGACAAAGTGTAGTGGTCACTGCTATGGAGCCTCGCGGTTACACTGCCCAGTGCAGAAGGTAAGAAAGAGATTGAGCCGCGAGCTAGGCAAACTAAAAAATATGCACACACACAAACGACAGTATACATTTTGTAAGAACATAAAAACCAGAAAGATGCACATTAAACAAACACCAGTAGTTACCTTGGATGGCCAAAAGGGGCTACTGGAATAAAATGTAATGAATGAATAAAGTAAGAAAGAGTCTTGCTCAGCTCATAATGTGTCATGAACCAAGGAGCATGCTTCATTCCACCCTCTGCCTCTGAGGATCTCAAAACAAACCAAAAGCAACCTATCACCAATTGCTTTTCTGGAACTGTAGCCCAGAGCTGGCATGATAATTCTCCTTTGTGCACATTATCTTCAGTTTGATTGAAAGAATCCATATTCAGGTGAGCAATTGATATAGGCTCCCACTCCCAGAAGCTGTTGTGTTTTCTTAGTTAACAGAATGAAGAAGTTGGCAAAGGCCAGCTCCCATCAGCCCTTGCTTTCTGTAGTCACTCTAGCTCCTGCTTCGGGGCCTGGCCACTGGTAGATGCTCAGTACTTATAGGAACGACTGATGGTAGCTTTTCATGGAAGAGCCCTTGGGTGGTGGCATGTCTCCACTCCCTCTTGGATGCAAGGTCCTCCAGATCTTGAGCTGGCCTGGCCATGGGCCACTTCGGGCTTGGATGTTGGAGGAAGCCCTTGCTTACGCAAAGGAATAGAAGTCCCTGGATTAAAAAAAAAAAAAAAGGAAGCTGAAATCTAAGACCCGAAAAGGTGTCTGGAAGGTCAGCAAGCCATTTGAGCCAGAAATTGGCCCTGCAATCTCTTTTAAGAGTCAAGGATGGCCTGGTGCATTGGCTCACACCTGTAATCCCAGTGGCTCAGGAGGCTGAGACAGGAGGATCGTGAGTTCAAAGCCAGTCTCAGCAACAGCGAGGCACTAAGCAACTCAGTGAGACCTGTCTCTAAATAAAATGCAGAATAGGGCTGGGGATGTGGCTCAGTGGTTGAGTGCCCCTGAGTTTGATCCCCAGTACCTGTTACCCCCCAAAGAGTCAAGGATGGAAGGGCAAGGGCAAGCTTGGTGGGAGGAAGGGGGACACTGGGGCTGGGAATGGTTACCAGGGCAGGCTCTGTGGTTCCCGACCTGCTTATGTGCTGGGCTGCTCCAGTGCTGAGGTCTGTGAGGAGTGGGGGGACCTCTGGCCCCACTGGGCATGACCAGGAAGGCCCCAGAACTCTGCAGGCTGCCACCCTCCTTGTGTCCCCTCCCTCACTGGTTGTGCTATTCAGAATGGCCACCTTACCTATGCCTATGACAAGGCTGCAGAGCACAAGGCTTCTCATTATCCTTTCCTGTCTGGATTTTACCCCAACCTGGGTGGCTGTTGGCCAGAGTCAGGGATGGCTCTGTTGAGTGTTGGCAGGAGCAAGTCAGCTGGGGCGAGCCCCATCCCATCTCCTCTCCTGCTCCTTTGGCTTCAGTCCCAGAAGTGCCTGGCTCTGTGTTGCCTTTGTTTTCTGTTAACTAGACGGGGACCAGGAAAACAATGTCAGAACCAGCTGTGTCTGCAGATTCTGGCTCAGACAGTGGCAAAAAAAGCCGACGTGCTCTGTGTTTTCCAATTTGTATTATCATCCAGGTCTAGGGACTGGGCAGCCGATGCCCCCCTTCTCAGCTTGCAGACTGATCCCCAACCTCCTTCCCAGGGTCCCACACTCAGTCTTCCACCTGCAATAGGGTGGGCGTGGCCGGCTTTCTCACCCCTCTGCATCCTCAGAGCAGCTCTGTCCTTGGCTCCTCCACCCTTGTCCCCTACGATGATATGGTTCTGGATTCAGACTGTCTGATGCTAAGGACTGTGCCCAAGACCAGGAAGGGGAGGAGAGTTATGGAAAAAGAAGGACGGGGTCATCATGTTAATCATAGTTATAAATAAATTATGGTTATAAAAGTAGCAATTAACATATACTATTACTTACTATGTGCTAGACTTTGTGCCCAGTACTTTATGGACATTATTTTAATCATCATAGCAACGATATGAAGCAGGAACCATTACTACCCCTATTTTATTATTAGTTTTAATTAGTTATACATGACAGCAGAAGGCACCATGACACATTATACATAAATGGAGTATAATTTCTCATTTTCCTAGTTGTACATGATGTAGAATCCCAGTGGTTATGCAGTCATATTTGTACATAGGGCAATAACGCCTGATTCATTCTACTATCCTTTCTATCCCCATACCCCCTCCTGTGTCTTCACTCCCCTCTACCTAAAGTAACTATTCTTCCTTAGCTCCCCTGCCCTTATAGTGAGTTAGTATCTACATATCAGAGAAAACATTTGGCCTTTGGTTTTTGGGGGGATTGGCTTATTTCACTTAGCATGATATTCTCCAGCTCCATCCATTTAGCAGCAAATGCCATAATTTCATTCTTTTTAAAGATCGAGTAAAAGTCCATTGTGTATATATACCACAGTTTCTTTATATACTCGTCTGTTGAAGGGCATCTAGTTCATAGTTTAGCTATTGTGAGTTGAGCTGCTATAAACATTGATGTGGCTGCATCCCTCTAATATGCTGATTTTGCCCCTTTTGTACTTGGAGAAATCAAGGCTGGGAGGGGTTGAACAGCTTGCCCA
Organism: Marmota marmota marmota; assembly: GCF_001458135.2. Taxonomy (NCBI): domain Eukaryota; kingdom Metazoa; phylum Chordata; class Mammalia; order Rodentia; family Sciuridae; genus Marmota; species Marmota marmota. The sequence goes on along the minus strand of NW_026000016.1, from coordinate 23,780,647 downwards.
CAGTCACACACATCCATGAGGCAGCGATTGGGTTCCAGTGGAAACCTGCAGACTCAGGTCCTTGGCTAACCGTTACCCTGTGTTGACCCTTTGACATACTGTAGTTCACCTCCTCCTCATCCTAAGGAGACTTTGTTTCTCTCTGCTCTGAGGCACAGTCTAGGTCTCCTCATTTCATACTAACTGCAACCAGCTGATGGTTATTATTGCCTTGTTACAGGTGAGGACAGCCTGGAGAAGGGAAGTGCCATGCTCAGGGTCACACAGCTAGGAGATGGCAGGTTGAGAGGTGGCTGAAACGTCCTCCTGGGGCAGGACTCTTCATTCTGCAGAGGCAGCACCTGTCAGGATTGGGGTGGGGGGCACAGGAACAAGGGTAGTTCACCTTGTGACGGTGGGAGGAGGGCCCTGTGTTGGAGCAGATATGAGAAGGCTTGGGTTGCCTTTTGGTGGCATTAGATCAGGTAACCATGGGGCCAGATATTGGGGTATTGGTGGACAGGCCAATCCTGGCTCTTAGAAGGGTGGGAAGGTTTCACTGTCTCCCTGATCAGTGGCCCTCCTGTACTGAGTTCCAGGGGCTCTGGTCCTACAGGTACTGGCTTTGGAATTAATTGGCCGAGCCTCATCTTTTTGTGGAGCTGCTTCTGGGCAACCCACAGAACAGGGAGTCTTTGCTCATGAGAGGGGACCCTGTTCTTGTGATAGTGACAAGCTGCCCTGTGTGTGCTGTGGGGCAGATGGTGTCAGGACAGGTCTGTTTCTTCTCTGGCCCCATAGGCACCTCATCCCTAAACAGAGGAGGCTGGTCACTCGCTATCTCCAGCTTATTTTAAGGTAGCTCCCTTCCTAAGATGAGCTCACTGATGGATACCAAAATGTATGACGGTTTCTCATGTGACAGAGGAACCCACTGGGACTATCACTCAGTCATGTTCCTCCAACCAGGCCCCACTGACAAGGGTCCAGCACATCTCAGAGCCCTTGAGTGTCCCTGGTATTAGAGGGTTGTGATGGTTGGTTTTATGTTTTAACTTGGCCTGGCTATGGTGCCTGGATATGTGTTCAAACATGATTCTGAATGTGTCTCTGAAGTGTTTTTAGAAAATATTAACAAATTAAATAGTCGACTTTGAGTAAAGCAAATCACCCTCCCCAATGGAGGTGGGCCTTGTCCACTCAGCTGAAGGCCTAATAGAAGAAAAGACCAATCTCCCTTGAGCAAGAAAGAACTCTACCAGCAGATGGCCTTTGCACGTGAACTACAGATTTTGGAATTCTCAGCCTTCATAATCACTGGAGGCAATTCCTTGAAACAAATCTCTTTATATATCTATGTCTATATCTATATATCTATCTATAGAAGGTAGATAGATAGATATATCCTATTGATTTTGTTTTTTTGGAGCACCTGATTAACACAGAGGCAAAATGGGATGCGTTTAGGACAAGACTCAGAGCCCTTTTACTGGTTGGAAGTTTTCTTTCCTTTTCTAGGCTCTTGAGCATATAGGGTTAAGCAGAAAATGTATTTTATTGGGAACCCTTATAAAGCAGGCTTTGGTGGTAGGCCTGCTGTATCATGTCCAGTCTGTCACTCAAATTAATAGGTACACTAATAATTGCTCCTCATCCTACCTTATAATGACAGTGAAACTATATGCCCTCCCCAACCAAAAAATTGTCAAGATAGAGAGGAGGAGAGGTAAGTTCTGGTTCCAGCTCTGCCCCCATCAGCTAGGTGGCCTTGGACATTCATAATGGCCTCTTCTTCTCCTTGATGTTTCATTTAGAAAGTGGGGGTCATATCTGTTTGGGATATTAAGTAAAATGAATATAAAATCCACCACATGGAGAGACCCAGGAGAGTTTCAACCACCTATGACTTCCAGTATTGCACTTTTTAGGAAAGGGGGGTAGGCAGTGGGTGAAGGGATAGAAATTAATGATGAACATTTTTATATATCATGAAAATCCTTGGTGGCTGAGCAAAGACCTGGAGAAGTGGTTGGTAACTATGTAGAGCCCCAGAGGGGCCTTTGGAGTTTGAAAGCAATGCTGAGATCCTTCTGGGGATGTGGAAGCGATAAAGCACTTGCCTCTGTCAGGTTAGAATTAGTGAACAAGGGGGTTGTAGGTCTCATGTCTGTCTGGTTTCAGATGAAAACTAGGACTGAACATAAGTCACGTGTGTGTTACACCCAACACAATGGCTCCCGTCCCCCATCTTCCCCCTGTCTGTGGGAACTCCAGCGTGGGCTGTGGTTTGAAGGCACAGCTCCTATTGGGACGAGACATGGAGCAGAAGTGAAAAGCAGACCTTTCTGAGTATGGGATGTGGGACTCCCAGGGAGGCTCAGGGTGAGTACAGAAGCTGCTTCCCTGGGGAGGGGACAGCTTGGTTGCTTTGTTCTCTCCTTTCACACTTGACATTCTCAGGGGGGCACTGGAAGCTATTCCCTCTAGAGAACATCTTAGATTACGGCAGCAACAGTTTCAGATATTTTGCAAAAGGAGCTCATCTGTTTCCTTTGGGCTGATGTAACCCAGTAACACGAACTAGGTGGCTATGGCAATGGGAATTTTTTTGCCCTCAGAGTTCTGGAGCTGGATGTCTGAAATCTGCCTGATGGCAGGGCCACAGCCACAGGGGAGTCCTTCCCCAGCCTCTTCCTGCCTAACGACTCCTGACCATCCTGCTGTTTCTTGGCTTAGAGCTGCACCACTCCCTGGCCACATCCCTGGTCACATGGCTTTCCTCTCTGTGTGTCTTTTTCTGACTTTTATAAGGACACTGCCAGTGGATTTAGGGCCCCACGGTAGTATGACCTCATCTTTCTGAATTACATCTGCAAAGACTCTATGGCTCAGTCAGGTCACATTCTGAGGTGCCAGGTGGACGTGAATTTTGAGTCCCTGGCATGGAGAAACCAAGAAAAGGGTCTGCTCTAGGAGGCTCGGGGTTGAACACAGAACTGGCTGAGTCTGAACACAGAGCTAAATCCTTATTGGTAGAGCGAAGTCCTCCAGGCAGAGTTTCGAGGGGACTTGGGGCACGATCCCACCTATTAGAAAACTTTGGTTGCTTTTCTCAAGGCCCAACTGTTCTCTGAGGTAGATCAGCCCAAGTTCATGCTCTGGCTTCCCGAGTCTGACTTGCTGGGATTCGTGACCTCTTTTCACATGGCCTCTGAACACTGAGTTTTCATTTAGGTGTAAGGACCTGAAAGCTGTCACCCACCATCTGTTTCTAAGTCTGCACAATCAGTACTGGTTTCATGCTTCCTGACCTGTGTCATCAATGTCCCCCTTGGTCATGACCATGCATCTCTTTTTATTCGAAGGAGGGACCTCAAGCTGCAACTGTACTTAGTCCCACAAGTCAGGTAAAGGCCACATTCCCAGTGGAAGAGAGGGGACTTAATAGCTTCTTGCCACACTGGCCCAGTTTTGAGAGCTGCAGTGGGATACATCCCACCCTGGAGGGGGATTCCAAGCCAGTCCTCGCCCTTGCCCTGATCTCTCACCCCTGACTGTCTGGCCCACCCTTGCTGCTGTCAGTGAACTGGCTTTTCTGGGCTTTACATCTTCCAAGCTTGTTCCCCACCTGGAGCTTCTGCAGGAGAACTTCCTGACCAGGAGCTTTCTTACCCCGACCTTTCCACATCTGACTTCCATGTTCAGGTCTCTTAGCTTAAATGACACCTACCCAGAGTGGCCATTCTTGATCCCTGTTATGGTTTGGATCTTGACTGTCCCCCAGAGGCTCATGGGTTGAAGGCTTGGTTCCCAATGCATCAGTGTTCAGAGGTGGGGCTTTTGGGTAATGACTGGATCCGAGGGGCTCTGGCTCATCCAGTGATGGGTTTATGATTGAATGACCTGTTGGGAAGTGGTAGGAACTGTAGGAGGTGGAGCCTAGCTGGGAGAAGTAGGTCACTGGAGGCATGACCTGGAAGGGTATATTTTGTCCCTAGTCCTTCCTCTTTCTCTTTTGCTTTTGGCCACCATGAAGTGAATGGTTTTCCTCTTACATGCCTTTCAGCCATGATGTTCTGTCTTATCACAGGTCCATAGCAATGAAACCATCTGAACAAGGACTGAACCCACTGAAACTATGAGCCAAAAGAAATATTCTCTTCTTTAAGTTGGTTTTCTCAGGTATTTTGTCACAGCTAATACAATCACCTACCCCATTCTAACGTCTTCATATCACCTATTTTATTTTTGTCACATATGTTACCCTTTCCTGATACTTTTCTCATCTGTTTGTTAATTAGCTCCTCCATCCTTGCCCCTGATTACAACCACTATGATAACAGGGACCTTATCTTCCTCATTGCTGTATTCTAGAGCCAAGAACAGTGCCAGATACATTATGGGCATCTAGTCAACATTTTGGGGGGCATCTTTAGTGACTCAGTACTTCCTTTCTTGCCTCTGTAAGTCAAAGAGGGGTGGCACCATGAGCTGGAAGGAGCAGTAACTGATTCAGGACTCAGAGATCTGGGTCTGTGTGGGTTGTACTTCACTCATCAGGCAATGTGGAGAGTGTCATTCAAACGCTGTGTCTCGGTGTTTCTTGAATTGTATGCTGAGGGAAATCCCATTCAGTCCCCAGAGTTCTTGTGTAGCTCAAACTACTTCACTAAGGTAATGCAACATGAATGCAAGGTAGTGGTATTTCAGCCACATAAGATCTTTCCAAAGTAGGAGGATGCTGTGGAGGAAACACAGGAGGAGAAGGTCCCAGGGAAAACCAGTTCTCCTAATGCTACACTCTCTGCTGTGGTATCCCTGGGGAATCATTAGCTAATGGAGGTTGAAGTTGCAACTTCATTTCCTCATCTTCCAGGAGGGCTTTTGCCATAGTACAGCATGACTGTTTGTAGCAAATTAACTAGTTCAGACAAGCGAGGTGACTTTGCAACTCCTAATTATAAATGATTTGGACCTAGAGAACTAAGCATCCTGGGGTGCTTTCTAGCGGGTTTCTAAAATTCCCTGCCTCTTGAGGTGGGTCCAGGCTGCCTCCCAGTTAGTGTTTGGCATGGAGGTAGTCTGGATTAAGGGCTGACTCAAGCAGTGACTGGCATCCTTCTAGTCCTTGATTGGGTTATAGGGGAATTATGCGTCATGACCTGTGTGTGTGTGTGTGTGTGTGTGTGTGTGTGCGCAGAACAGGCTGAAAGGTTGGGGCAGTGTCTTTGGGGAGGAGTTAGTCTGAGCCTAGCTGAAGCCCAGCGGTTCCTGTGGTGGCTCCCTCTCTATACTTCTCTGTGATTTTCCCTGGACTCCCGGCTGTGCCTCTTCTAGAGGGTCCTGTGTGGCCCTCCATCAGGTGCTGGTGTCTGCCCTTCTCCTCCCTCCATCTTACTGTGGCTCCTGAATTCCCACCCAGAGCCTCACTTTGGTCCCATTTTCTCAGGCTGGGCTGAGCCCCAGGTGGGTCCTGGGTGACCTGGCTAGGACCTTGAAGATCCATCTCTTGCTTTGTTTCTACTTCTCTGCTGCTGGTGTTTCCAGCCCTTTCTGTGCTCACTCAAACCTCCATCTCAAGAGTCTGGTGAGAAAATAAAGCAGGAAAGACGTCCTCGGAGGGAGAGTGAGATAAACAGAGAGGGAAGCCCTGAGAGCAATACATGAATTGGACAACTTGGATGTGATGGCTGGTTCCTTGAAGCCACAAACAATCAAAGCTCATGTCATAGAAAACATACAACCAGGGCAGTCCTAAATTTATTAAAGAAATTAAACTTGTAGTTTAAATCTTCCCACAGGGAAAACTCTTCTAGAAAAAAGTACAGAAGAAAGTCTTTGTGGTCTTTGAAGTTCTTAGATCTAAATGAATTCTTAGGTCCAGTACCAAAAGTATGGTCCATAAAAGAAAAACTGGTAAAACCAATGATTGTTAAAATGAAAATCTTTTGTTCTGAGAAATGCATTTTTTTAGAATGAAAGACAAGCCATAGAGGAGAAGAAAATATTTGCAAATTAAATATCTTACAGGAAACTTGTATCTAAAATATATGAAGAACTCTAAAAAAATCATTAATGAGAACACTGATAAATTTTTTTAAGAAATGTCAAATGATTTGAATACACTTCATTAAAGAAGATACCCAGATGGCAACTAAACCCATGAAAAGATTCTCAGCATCATTTTTCACCAGAGAAATGCAAATGAAAACTACAAAGAGATACCTCTAAATACCTAGTGGAATGTTAAATAACCAAAAAACCCAAAACCAACCAAACAAAAAACACTGATGATAAAAATTTTTGGCTAGGATGCCAGGGAACTGAAACTCTCATCTCTTGCTTGTGGAAATGCAAAATGGTACAGCCACTTTACAAGACAGCTTGTTAGTTTCTTAAAATCTTGAACAGCCCCTTACTTCATGAGCTGGTAACGCCCTTCTGATTTACTCAAGGAAATTAAAAAAAAAAAAAAACACAAAAAACCCTGACATTTAGACAAAAACCTTTATACACGTGTTTCCAGAAGCTTTATTTATAATTGTCAAAATCTAGAAACAATGCAAACATCCTCTAACAGGTGAATGAATAGTCAACCTGTAGTTCATCTATAGAATGGGATTACTCAGCAGTGAATATTACTATTGATATAAACAACAATGTTGCAGAATCTTGAATACATTAAGTGAAAGAGAGCAACCTCAAAAGCCTACACACTACATGATTCCATTTATGTGACTTTCTGGAAAAGATAAAACTATAGAGGTAGAGAACCTCTATAGTTTCAGTTCCCCTGAAAGGGTTTGGGGGTTAGGGACAGGAGAGGAGTTGATTCCAAGGGGCAACAGGAGGACATTTTTTTTGGGGGGGGGTGATAGAACCACTCTATATCTTGATTATGCAGATGTTCATATGATTTGTTTTATGTATTTGTTAAGATTTGTGGGAATTTCCACCAAAAAGAGTGAATTTCACTGTAATAAAATTTAAAATAAATTTAAAAACAAGAGTGAGATTTGAAGTGGACTGAAGCAGTTAGAATTCGCCTATGACTGTCAGCGAAAAATCACTGGGCTGCACTGTGCAGTGGAGTCTCAGAGGACACACTGAGAATCTGTGTGTGCAGCTGGATTAAACCATGCTGACCAGTCCTTGCCCACACTTGGATCTCGCTCACAGTCTGTCCCTGATGCAGGTGGCTTGGCTCCAGGTAGAAGTGTGCAGCACCCAAAGGACAATACTGCTTGTGCTGCCTGTGGCTGCTGTTCTCAGACTCAGGTCAGGAGGTTGGGATAGAGAATCTACTATGAACCAGGACCAAGCAGAGGGTACCTTCCATCTTACTTCTTCAGCTTGCTCTTGGATTATGGGGTGTTTTCATCAGCTTTCTCACCGCCATGACTAAAAGACCCACCAGATCAATTGTAGAGAAGGAAAAGTTTATTTGAGGGCTCACAGTTTCAGAGGTCTTAGTCCATAGAAGGCCGGCTCCATTTCTTGGGGCTCAAGGTGAGGCAGAACATCATGGTGGAAGAGTGTGACAGAGGGAAGCAGCTCACATTGTGATCAGAGAGCAGAGAAAGACTCCACTCCCCAGATACAGAATATCCACTCTCAGCCATCCCCCTAATGAACAGCTTCCTCCGGCCACACCCACCTGCCTCCAGCCACCACCCAATTAATCCCATCAGGGATCAATTCATTGATTAGGTTGAGACTCTGACAACCCAGTCCTTTATCTTCTGACCCTCCTTGCATTGTCTCACACATGAGCTTTTGGGGGGCACCTCACCACATCCAAACCATAACATGGGGTTGGCTGCTCATTCTCTGTGTGCTTAGAGGGCTTCTCTTCTCCTTGCTGTATGCATTGGGAGGCAGGACAATAACTGCTTGGGCTTTCGTGTCAATGAGGCCTTGCTTTGAATCCTGGCACCAGAGCTGGGATCGTGGTCAAATCATTTAACCACGTTCAGCCTCCTCCATTTCTTCTTTTCTAAGATGGGGACAATAGTCGTACCCAGCCCATGACGTGGCCAAAGGATTAAATGATATAAATCACGTGTAGCCCCACACCTGACGTGGTGAGCGTGTGATAAATGGCAACTGTGATTATAGTCATCTTGATTCTATCCCTAATCACATTGTCATAGGACTACCTGTTGACACGCTCCTCTCCCACTCTGTATCAGGAACTCGATGAGGGTTGGAGCCATGTCTTGTGGATTTTCATGTCTCCAGTGACTCACCAGCCTAGGGATTGGGTATAGATGATGCTCATCAAGTGACAGGGGGTGCGTTAGGGATAGATGCTGGGATGCGATGCTGAGACTCTGTCCTGCCATTGTCCTCACCACCACCAGAAAGCACCCAGGAAGGGCCCTTTAGGCCTTCTCTCCCCACAGGGAGAGAGACATTTCTGGCCTTTCTTTCTCTGCTCCTCCTGGTCAGGTAAGGAACTGAATGGCTGTTTGCTCCCAGCATGTACAAGCGGCCCAGAATCCTCAGTACCTCCTCTCTCTCTGCTTTAAGCACCAGCTACCTTTTTCTATTTAGTCCAGCCCCACCTGTATGCACTCACACAGGGACCCGGGCACAGGCACAGGACTGGGATAGGAGTCGTGTGGATGTGTCTTCAGTCACAGCCACCGTGCGGCCCCCAGCCTCTCTGGGGGAGCTTACCTCTGGTGCACTAACAGTTATAGGGTTCGACAGCTGTTCAGAGACTTGCTTTCAGTGACTGGATGAAAATATGGTGGACTCTCTTATAGCTGGATGAGTAATAGCCCAAGGAGTGCGGATGGCAGTCTTGCAGGAATTGGGATGACATGCTTGGGGCTCTGTCCTTGGTCCAGCTTGGTTTACATTGACACCAGGGGGAATGAGGATGTGGATATTGAGGACCTCATGGCTATTAGGATGGTGGTTGGGAGACAGATTGTGTCTCAAAAGATTGGTCTTCTGGACTGAACTGAGTAGGGAGGGGTGAGTCTGGATACAGATCAGTTCCTTTTCTTAGGCTCCTGAATCCTGAATCCTACAAAACAAGGGAAACTGAGTTTAACTCATGCACATGAAAAAAGACTCAGAGTTTTTAGGCATTGTAAATTTAGTATAAAGCTAGGGATGGGATATAAACACACACACACACACACACACACACAGCTAATATGGTGAGGCTGCATTAACAGAGACCTAGGTTTCAAAGCAGAGGAGGTGAGTGATGCTGTTACTCTTCTGTGCCAGCCAACCTCACCTTGGATATGGTTCTGATAGTCACATTTTAGTAGGGACATTTGAAACCTGTCATGTCAGTGGAAGGCAATTTAGCACTAATTTGTGTAAATAACGGTTAGAGAGATTTATCTTGGGAAAGAAAATTGTGCTTGGACCACAGTTAGCTGACAATACTTGAAGGGGTTCTATGTGAAAGAGCATTTGACCCATTCTGTGTGCCTCTGTCCAATGGCGTTTTCTGCAGGGACTGAAATGTCTTATACCTGTGACACTGAATAGCTATTATGCCTAAAACATGATGACAAACTGAATTTTTAATTTAATTTTAATCAGTAAAAATGTGGCTTGTGGCTACTGTATTAGACTGGGCAAAAACTTTAGAGGGCAAATGAAAGAATAGACCAGGGGCCGGCAAGTGTTTTCCTATAAAAAGCAAGACAGGCCATAAAGCCTGAACTCTGTCACTGCAGAGCAAAAGCAATAGAGATTAAAGAATAAATGTGGCTGAGTTCCAATCAAACTTTCTACGGACTCTGAGGTTTGAATTTAATGTAATTTTCACATCACAAAATCTTCCTTTGATTTCTTTTTTCGACTCTTAAAAATGTGAAACCATTCTTAGCTCAGATTCATACAGAAGCAGGTTGTGAGCTGGGTTTGGCCTGCAGACTGTAATTGGCTGACCCCTGCCTCTGACTGTGGTTGGAAGTGTTAGGGGGTCCTATGTCCAGGCAATGATTAAGTTGAGGGAGCAAGACATGAAATGAGCATCCTCAGGAAGAGGTGAGTTTCTTGTTACCAAAGAGCCGAAGTCTAGGATGGGCAATTAACTACCCGACAAGGGATGCTATAGAAATGGGTCTTGAATACAATTCGCACTGGCATTTTCCTCTTTCTGTGGACACATTGAAATCAGGATGACCTATGACTGCTTTAAAATTATACTTGCTTTGAAGAGGGAAATTGCTTTCCCTTACTTGCTACTCTCAGCCTCATGTGGCTGGGTTGGTGACACTCGGGGGTGTCCAGCCGGCTTCCTGGCTTCAGCAGCTCTGCCATGTGTTCAGAAATCCCCCCAGGATGTGCCTTAGTTGGTTTTGCCCATTTATGTTCAGTAGGTATGTTAGCTTGCTTTTTTTTTTTTCCCCCATACCAAGGATTGAACCCAGGGGCGCTTCACCACTGAGCCACCTCCCCATCTCTTTTAATATTTTATTTAGAGACAGGGCCTTGCTAAGTTGCTGAGGCTGGCTTTAAACCTGCAATCCTCCTGTCTCAGACTCCCAAGCTGCTGGGATTTCAGGCATGTGCCACCGAACCTGGCTTGTTAGTTAGCTTTATGTCATTGTGACAAAATATCTGAGATAAACAACTTTTAAGGAGGAAAGTTTTATTTGAGCTTCTGATTTCAGGAGTTTCAGTTCATGTTGGTTGGTCTATTGCTTGGGGGCCTGTAGCAACACAGTATATCATGGTAGCAGCATGTGGTGGAGGAGGCTTGTTTATTTCATGGTGGCCAGGAAGAAAGAAAGCAAAAGACAAACAAAAACAAAACCCAGACCAGAAGGGTCTGGGGTCTAATATTCCCTTCAAGGATCTGACTTCTCCCAGGAGGTCCTACCACCTCCCAATAGCACCACAAGCTGGAGACCAAGCCTTTATGGTGTAGGCCTTTGGGGGACACTTCAGATCCAAATGATAGCAGTGGAGAGACTTTGCTGAGCATAGTTAAGTCCGCCACACTCTGAGAGGACACTGCCCTGGCCAAGTACCACTTTTTTTCTGTCATTTGTGCTGCAGACAAGGAGGGTGGGGTGAGGATGTGGGTTTGAGAGCCTAGTACCTGGATGGGTCATGCCTTATTGTATGAATGGAGAAGCTTCCCTCCATCATTTCCCCTCCAGACACATGGAGAAACCATTGCTCTCTTGGGGGAGTTCTGAGGTTTCTGTTCAGAATGAACTTCAGGGTCAAAGTCTGAAGGACTAAGCTGTGAAGCGTAGACTACCCAGGAGCTGACTGTCCCTCTGTAAACGGTTATCTGGAGACACGGTTCTTTTTCTTCTTATCATCTCTGCTCCATTGTGCCCCCTCTTTCCCTTTTACTTCTAATTAGCATCTCTGGCCAAATACACAAAAATAAAAAAAAAATAAAATAAACATCCCTTCCTGGGAAGAGCTGAAAGTACTTGTTTGAAGTCTTGAATTTTTGTGCCTTTATTAAAATCCTAAGGTGACCCCACCAGGGTAGAGTTGCTCTACATCTTTGCAAAGAACAGGAAACCAAAAAAAAAAAAAGTTTATTTGGGAATTTTTTTAAACATATACAGTAGATGAAAGAAGATAATCACCCTCACGTGCACATTCCCAGCTTCAACAGTGACCAACTCCTGGCCAGTCTTGAGTTGGTTGCCTGGGCCCACTTCCTGCCTTCGGTGTTATGTGGAAACACAACTCCAGGAAGCTTTTGGGGTGGTGCATCGACTTCCCTGTGTGCTAACATCTTGGTTCTCTGTTCTGTTCCAGATCATTGCCTTTGATGAGTTAAGGACGGACTTTAAAAGCCCCATCGATCAGTGTAACCCTGTTCATGCGGTAAGTTGCAGGTTCTGCTGACCAGAAAAGGTGGTGTCACCATAGGCCACCCAGGACTTGTGCAGGAGGCTGAGGGTTTTGATGGCAGAATAAGTAAAGAACCCACTTGCTCTGACTCTGCCTCTGTGCCTGGCTTTAGGCTGTTGAGGAGCCTTCTTGCTCTTGAGGTTGCTGAGATATCATGTTAACTGAGTGTGACTGTCCCCATAACTCAGGGGGAGGGTCTGCTGTGTTGTGGCTGCTGGCGTTAGTCTTTTTTGGTTCCTCATCTTTGACCCAAGAAAGAGGCTCCATGTTGGCTAGCATGTCTGCAGTTTATGTGACGCCATGAATGAGTGTCCCTTGATGGATGTGGGTGCCAGTTTCTTATGGAGGGTGGGCTAATACATGGAGCTCCTAGCCCCACCCCCATCACCAGGAGTGAATTCACGTCAGGTGATTCTGTGGCCTGAGGTCAGCTCACCTCCCACTGGGGAATCAGACGCAGTCTGGTTTCATTCAGGGCTGGGAAGACACCCTGCCAAAGCACGGAGAGCTTCCAGAGTCTTCCTGCTTGATTTGCTTGCCAGGCCCTGCATGCCTCCCCTCCCTGTGCCCCGGCTGCGCCTTCAATTGGGAGCATCTGCATGAATGTGGAAAAAGAGGCCTGGGGCAGGGAGAAGGGGAGATGTCATTTCTGTCAGGTGGCCATGGGTCTTGGCTGTTTGCTTCTCTGGTCAGTGAAGCCCATGTCCCAGAGGCCAAGGATCAAGAGCATGTGGCCAGAACCTTTTCCAAATGTATTCCAGACCAGCACTGCTGCCTTCAAAGAAGGGAGCATGCACTGTGTCTCTCTTTTTTTTTTTTATTTTTTAATTTTTTATTGTGGGTTGTTCAAAACATTACAAATTTCTTGACATATCATATTCGACACTTTGATTCAAGTGGGTTATGAACTCCCACCTTCACCCCATACATAGATTGCAGAATCACATCAGTTACACATCCATTGATTTACA
>NW_026000016.1:23752000-23764395 GCF_001458135.2 Marmota marmota marmota | reverse complement strand
GCTGGCCTCCTCTGTGGTCTGACCGGTGTGGAGAACCGAGATGGACCGCTTCCTTCCCCCGTCTCGAACCCAGAATTCAGCCCTGAGTACGGTGCTTGCGCGGCTGGCAGAAACTGCAGCGCTGTAACCCTGCGTCTCTATCCCAGCGCGCGCTGCGGACTCTAGCCGCGGGGCGATTTGCTGAATAAGCAGTGTTACCCTCCGTGCGACAAACCTCTCGCGTTTGAGTCCCCGTAGCCGATCCTCGTGCGATGGAAATCCTTCCTCCAGGTTCCGGAGCACCCCACTGTTGCTGGAAATTCCTAACAAGATATCCTTTAGCTGTCCTGACTTGTCATACTCCCACACAGTGAAGCAGCACACGGGGGCAATGCACTCCCCTCGCCGCCATCTTCCTTCTCTCAACACACTGTGTCTCTTAATCCAGATTCACTGGCTCTGTGTTTGAAGATCCTTCCAGCCATGGTTTCCAGTGTGAGGATGAGTTTTCGTGTGTCTGAGTAGCTCTGCTGAGTTTTCAGTCAGAAACTGTAGAGAGAACCGGCGTCTCTACCAGTGTGATTCCATTTTAACCTGGGAAGGTTATGGTGTCATTCTTTAGTAACAGGGACAAAAAAGTCTCTTCTCAGCTTTAGGACTCCTAAAGAAGGTTTTGCTCTTGAGAAGGTCCCAAATGACATGTGGTGGGACCCAGCTTCAGATCTCCCTCTGTCAAGTTAAGGGTCACTTCTGGAATTGTAATTTTGCTTTGAGTCTTTGCTGTGCCAGGAGCTTTATATACATCACTGTAATTCTGGCAGCAGCTCTGCCAGAGGGATCCCATTTCCTCAATCTCTAGTTCATAAGGCTGAGTTTCTTATCCAAGGACTCAGCTCATAGGTGGAGGAGCCAGGTCTTGACCCTAGGTGTTCTGACCGCTACTCCATGCTGTCCCTTTAAGAAGCTTGGTTTTGTCGTCTCTGAGGCCTCCTTTGGCACCACAGTCTTTGATTCTACGAAATAGAGTCAAACCCTTTCGAAGTCGACTGTGTAAAGTAAACATGACAGTATCTTTAAGATTCACTTGAAAATTTAGTGTCTTTCATAAAAGTCATAATCATTAAAATCCATTTTGTTTTTAATCTGCTGGCCTTACCCTCCATCCTCCCATGAGAACTTGGGTCGGTCGGGCCTGGAACTGTTTCACCCGGGGTCTCATGTCTTTTTTTGGATGTTGTGGGTTTGGCACCAACATCACACACCTGGCTTGTCAATATCTACCAGGTGCACAGAGCAGCTCTAATTTAATAGAGAGGGCACCTCCATGTCGGGATGCCAGGGGAGTGGAGAGTTTGCTTTCCTACCTCTCATTTGGACTCAAAAAGGAGCTTATGGGGGCTTGGGATCAGTGGTAGACGCTTGCTTAGCATCTGTGAAGCCCCGGGTTTTATCCCTAACACACACACACACACACACACACACACACACACAGAGCAAGCAGCTTACTTACAGCTTTATTTATGAATGAGTCAATGCTTACTTCAGGAAGAAACCTGACCTTTCCACTCTTCCATCATGGAGATTGCATGCTGGGTTTCAGGTGGTTGGTGAAACCTTGAGGTGTTTCTGCAGAGCCCTTGTCCAGTCCACCATGGCAAGTTCCATAGTTTAGACAGAAGAAAGAAAATCAGGACTGGTCTAAGCTCCAGGGGCTTCCATGAAAGGCCAATGTGAGAATAGAACTTGCACACAGTAGGCTTCAGTAACTATTTGTTGGTAAAAAGGGATAAATATTGAAAGATGAAGTTGTGTGGCATAGTAGCTGGATCTCAGCTCATTATTTATTTGATCTGCTTTTTCTTTTCTTTCTTTCTTTTTGTGTGTGTGTGTGTGTGTGTGTGTGTGTGTGTGGTTCTAGGAATAGCACTGAGCCTGTTGCATGCTAGGCAAATGCTCTGCCGCTGCGTTCCACCCCCAACCCTATTTTTTAATTTGAAAATTAGTTAATTAATTTTAATTTTTAAATTCCTAGTATAGCTATACTTCAAGTTGGTTAACAAATTAATTAAGGCGCCAGGGCTTTTCAAAGCCCAAGCATCTCACAGGGGAAGATACTCTTATCTAGGATTAAAAACAACAAAATAACATAAAAACCCTAAATGGAAAAGCATTAGACATGTTTCCCAGTTCTTGCAATGTTACTCCCTGGCAGGAAATGAAATGCTTGGTAGATCTCATTGAACTCATCGCACACTAAAGAACCCTCACAGAAGCCTTTCTGTCTCAGAGTTTGAAAAAGCACTTTACTGGTTGGTGACTCCGGCCCTGGAAGGACTTGAGTGGCAAATACTTTCTGATCTCTATGATGATCTCATTTCTCAATGAGGACAAGCAGCCCATTTGATGTTTACTCCTCCTCCTTCTCTTTCTTTTTCTTTTTTGCAGTCCTGGGGCTGGAACCCAGCGCCTTGCTCATGCTGAGCAAGCACACTACTACTGAGCCACACCCCCAACTCCCATTTGGATTTTAGATGCCCAAAAGATCCATATATTGTTGGGCTTCTGTTGGACCTGCCCCCTCTTAGAGGGGGTGGAACAGAAGAGGTGTGTTCTGTTTGGCTCCTTGTTTTTCAAGGTTTCCTTTCCTGTCATTTTGAAGTAATGAGAAATGTCATCCTTTAGGGTCTCTGACTTGAGAGTGTATCCAGGAGCTAGTGTGTGCCCTGTAGCAGCCTCTTTTGGACACGTGTGTGCACTCTTGCCCACGTGTGTGTTGAGAAGGATGTGACCTATCTTCCTAGACGCATGGACACTAATCTGTCCTGATGTGGGCTCCTTCCTCTGGGCGTACAGGCTGCACAGGAATCACTATATTTATGATTCAATTAGGGAAATTGAAGTGTCCCAGCCACCTGTCCTCTGCAGATCCACGAGGCTCTCATTACCGTTACATCTACAGCAACCAAATTGCCTTGGTAATGAAGCGCCGGGAGATGCCGCAGCTGTGTTCAGCGTGGCTTCAGAAACAGGAAAGTCACTGCAGGAAAAGGAAGCACTTAGCATGTGCTGTGGGCAGCATCACCTGCCCAGCCTCAGGACATCTTCTCTTGGCTTTGAGCCAGGCTTCCAATATGGACTTGACTTCTGGAAAAGTCTTAGTCCGGGGGCACTGTGGATGTCTAATCATTGCCAGGTTGCTCCCTCCGAGTACACTCACTTTAGAAAAAAAAAGCAATGGGGGTAGAACTTATTTGCCTTAAACATTAATGGGTGCACCTATGCTCTTGGTGACCTAAGCGGGGCATCCTTCCTGGGCTTTAGGATGCTCGGTGAGCATGTGACGTCCACTCTGCAGTTGGACCATCTGATGAGTACATGCAGGAAAAAATATGCTGGGCTGGGAGGGATGCTGAGCCCATGCCGTTTGCTGTTAGAGCAAATGACTATGACAAGGAGATGGAAATTCTGTTAGAAAAAGCCACTGGGTGGGAACCCGTGGGCCGTGTGCCCAGGAAGGATCTCTGGTGGGTTCTGCTTCCTCTACTGGGTTGGATTGTATGGGCTTCTCAAGTGTTTTCAGCAGGACCTCTAACCTCCTATCTCCTTTCTCTCCTGTGCATCCTGATAGAGGGAACGGCTGAGGAACATCGAGCGCATCTGCTTCCTTCTGCGAAAGGTCAGTGTGGTGCTCCATGTGGGAGGATGGAGGATTACAGAGTGGTGGGTGGGATCCCCAATGAAAGAGGCTGGTGAGACTCAGTGTCTGCCCCCGTGCTGTCTACCCGCGAAGGCCAATGGCAGCCTGGGAGGAGGAGGTGGGAGCTAGCCATCAGTTCTTGGAAACCACCAGAACCAAGAGGAGCTAATTAAAAGGGGTGGCCATCAATCAAAGTGTCAGGAAGACACTGGATATTTGCAAGTTCCCTCTGGTTGGATTTAGAAGGTCTTTATTTTTGAATGATGATGGATGGCATTTACAGCAGCTGTTGCCTCCTAGCCTTTGTTCCAGTCTGGTGCTGGGCTCACGAACACTCCCTCCTGACTTAGGGATGTCTTTAACTGGGATGTTGGGTTGCTTTTGAGGTTTCAGCTTGTCATTCAGCTTTCAGCTTTGCAATTTGATTGACAGGATCATTGGGAGTGTTGGAGGGGTGGAATGGGGAGGTATTATTAAAGGGGGAACCACGCCATTCAAAGAGTTGCTCTGAATGGATGGGCAGTAGACCTCAGCTGCCCTAAACTCATTCTGCAAGTGTGCGTGTGTATGCACAGCTCAAGCTGGGTGTTTAGCACACTCCATCTGCAGACCCTGTCATTCTCTAGTTAGGGAAGTGTGTCAGCAAAATTTAGAGAACAGGAACTTGCAGGTGAAATAAGCAGTGTCCATGTCCTTGAGCCAAAGAACCTCCCTGACCTCTGTACTGAGTGGACAACCATAGGCCCTAGGAAACCACCTGTCTACCCAAATGGAGTTTTTTGAGACTTATGTGGATAGAAGAAAAAAAACCAAGTGCTAGGCCAACACTGACAGAAGGGAAAATTTTTTTTGCAAGGTATTGAAGGGTTTTTTTTTTTTTTTTTTTTTTGGATTTCAGTAATGATACCTTTCATTGGGAGAGAGAACATAATCAAGAAGCCAATTATTTTTCTAGCTAATTGCTTGTCCTTTAATGTTTTCTAAGAAGCTCAGCATGTTAGAATTCCACATCTTGTATGTCACAGTGGGAAAGTGTGCTCAGATAAGACATGCATTTGAAAATATTAGTGATCCAAGGAAAAAAGAATGATTAAGAAAATAACATATAATTTGAATCATGAATATGTAAATCACTTTCCTAGATAATGCTGTAGTCAACTTATAACCTGTTCCAGCCATCACTTCCATCGTCTCTAGTTTGCTCTTTAAGACTGACCTGTAGTGGCATGGACTGGATCAAGATAAAATCAAAGGTTTGTTTCTCAGACTCCCATGCTTCCTTTTGTTTCCTCCCTGTATTTTCTGGCAGAGTGACAATCTGTATCCATGCTAAGTAGCCTTGTTCATACTTCTATATTGCTGGTCTTGGGTTCTGGCCAGACAGCAGACAGTGGCCTGTGGCTGTCTTTGCCAAGGTTCTGTTGTCCACAGCCTTAGAGTCCTGGACTTCTCTAAGGTCAGTGCCAAGGATACAAGAGCAAGCAAATTATGCAAGAATTAGCATTGCCTTTTGCTCGTTTGCATACAGTTTGCATAAGTTTCTAGGCATTTTACTCCAGGAAACATGGTACTCCAAGAACCTTTTCCCATTTTTTTTTTTTTTTGCCCTTCCTCTCCTATGCTACTACCACTGGTTCTGTGAGATTTAACACAATCGCTGCTCATCATAGTGGAGAATACCAGAGAGAGTAGTTCAGGGTAGACATCAGAGGGCATGAAGCCCTGACTTCAGGAGTTCAGGTGATAATCACTCCTTCCAGTGCTTCATGGTTTTCTAACTTGAAGCAGAAACAAGCCACATGCCTACAGCTTTATTCCTTCAAGGAATCTTTCTCCTACTTATTTTCTTGTCAGAAGCATGTCTGTTTTCTTACAGTTCGATTGTTAGTTCTTCACCTCTGTGTCTCTGTGCCCTGGATACCTGAGACCATTTTCACTGACCATTTTCCTTTCTAAATGTAATTTCTTTCTTTCTTTTTTTTTTAAGATAGAGATAGATAGAGAGAGAGAGAGAGAGAGAGGTCAGTGATTTTGTTTAGCTCACTGTCACATCTAGTGACATAGAATGTAGAACAGTATGTAGCCTATTGAAGATGCCCAATAAATATTTATTAAGTGAATCAAACCAGTGCTGCTTCAAGCACTTGTGCAATCTAAATAAATCCTTCTTCTTGGGAACACTGGGATAGTCAGTAATCTTTTCATTTCTTCATTTCTGGGGTGTCCATGACATAGTAAAATTTACGTATTTTACTATGTTTACTAGCTGCATACAGTCTGAATTTTAAAATCAAATTTAACTCAAGATTGTGTTCAGTTTTGACATGGAAGAGCTCCAACCTACAGATCCTCCTGGCCCTTTCCTTTCCTCGATGTGTATGCCCTGAACCCTTTCTTTAGTCTGTGTTTAATCTTCCTAATATCTTCTCTCAGCCTTCAGACCCAAAGGGTGGGGGTAAAGCCTGCAAACTTTGGCTGCTCACACATCCTGTCTGTGCCCTTATTATCTGTGCAATGTATGGTGTGTGCCTCAGTGTGACTCTCAGTGGGGATAGCAATCCCAGTACCCCCTTAAGGAGTTGTTGGGAAAACTAAATAAGATAAAATATATGCACAGCACATAGGTGCTCAATACATACTAAATGTTAATGTTAATGTCCTGATCCTTTATTCCTGCCTGAAACACTTTTTAATATTCCCATGCCCACATTTGTTGCTGAAGGGGGTTGAGATTATCTGTGGCTGGTGGTGTTCCCCGCAGCGCCACTCATTTCCATAGATGAGTGTCATGTGATGTTCCAGCAGCATCCCAAAGGTGGGATGGCCTGGGCCTCCTCCTCCTGTCTCTCTTGTTTTAAATGTCTCCTCCTGTCTCTCCTGAGTTGAGAATCCCAAGCTATGGGCACGAATTGGGGATGGTGGGGAGGTTTCATGGGTCTAGTTAGCATCACCACCTTCTGGGAACTGTACCTTCCAAGAAATTTCTTGGAACTAGTCTCCCAAACACCCCAGAATGTGATGCATCTCAGCAGCTGATTGTTGTTAAACCACCTCCTCAGCTTTCTCTGGAGAAAGGAAGGGATTTTCAAAGTGGATCCATTTTTAGCTCTATAATTATCAGAAAATGTGTTCCTTGGGTAATTGTCTGAACTGCAGGATGCTGGTGTCGACTTGTGCTTATGATTCATTTTTTCTGTAGCAAGAGCCACTTGCTTCGTGCAAAGCTGTCCCCACCAGGGCCTGTCATAAGGTCTGTGGGCTGCTATAAAGTACGGGTTTGGGAGCGGGACGCATCGTGGAAGGTTTGATGGATGTTTTTAGGCACATAAGGGGTTCTTGAGGGGCGAAGACTGCCAAGGGGCCTCCTGTTGCATTTGCAAGTTGAGGGAATGGTACCAGGGAAGGAGCTGAAGTGCAAGTCCAAATGAGGGGCAGGAGAAACTTGCTTTAAGCTGTGATGATCAAACCTTGGCATTGGTTGCCCTGAGGGAAGGGGGGTGGCTAGGAAATGCGCACACTCCTTAGACCAAGTCAGATGAGCTCATGGCTCTGAGATGATTTGAGCTAGACTGAGCATGCCCAAGTGGGGGACAGCCTTATCGTCTAGTTGGGGATGTCCCTTTTTGCTTGACAATTCTGGGGTTCTCTACAACGTGTCGCAATTTCTCCAAGAATGTATCTGGTCTCACTGCAGATTTTTCTGGCATTCATGGGTAGAAGAAGGTCTCGTGGAGGATATTTTTCATTCTCCCATTAAACGTTCTTATGGAGACGTGGAGGGGGAAGAGGAGGAGGAGCCAGTGAGAATCAGGAGTTGAGATCACTGGGAAGGATAGAAGCAGGGGGCAGGTGCTCCAGGTTTGATGCTGGAAAGGACACAGTGGTGATAAGTCCTCAGGTGCTCCCACTAATGGCCACCTATGCCTGTCGCCCTTTTGAGCCATGCCCCTGTGGTAGAAAAGGGTCATATAGTGAAGCTGTGAGGAGCTGCCTGCATCCACTGCAAAAATTCCATAGTGTGGTTCTAAAAGCAGCGGTCAGAGGGGACGACGGGAAAGAGATGTGACACTTTCACAGTGAAAAGTCAGTTCTGTTCAGTGAGATGATCGCATGGCTAACCCATTGATGTGAGGAGGATAAGAGGCATGGGGAGCTCCCCTGAGCAGATCCAGGGCTCAGAGCCATGCCCACTAGCTCTGGTGAGCCCATGGATCCTTTAGACGTGCGCAAGTATAAGGGACTGGTGTTTTAAGGCACTGGATTTTGGAGTGAGTTATTATATAACATTATTGTGGCAATAGCTATATTAGTCAGCTTTCTGTCACTGGAGAAGACCTGAGGTAGTTAACATCTAAAGAGAAAAGGGTTATTTTGACTCATGGTTCTGGAGTTCAAGATTGAGTGGCTCCATATCTTTGGGCTTCCAGCAAGGGCAGCATGTCCTGGCAGGAGCACATGGAGGGGTGAACCACTCACCTCATGAGCCAGGAAACAAGAGACAGAGAAGAGACAGGGTCCTGAAATCCCCTTCAAGGGCACACCCCCATGACCTGAGGACTTCCCGTTAGGCCCCATCTTCTAAATGTTCCACCACCTCTGAATAGCACCACCCTGGGACCAAACCTTTAACACTTGGGCCTTCGGGGAACTGTCAAGGTCCAAACTATAGCAATGGTAAACTTGGTATCATTAGCATGTGCCACTTTTATAAGGGGGAACATCTTTCTTTTTAAAGCAATGTTATGTTATGTTATGACAAAGTTCAGTCATTTGTTGATTCTATAAATTTATAAATAGATGGGTTTAAATTCCATCCCAATTTCTTTGACCTAAATAGGAGCTACTAAATGCATTTCTATACCAGAACCAGAACCTCAAGAAAGATCCATGTTCTTCTGGTTGTACATGATGTAAAATCACACCAGTTGTGTAGTCATATATGTACATGGGGTAATAATGTCTGATTCATTCTACTGCCCTTCCTATTTCCATACCCTCCCCTGCCTTTACTTCTCTCTACCTAGTGCAAAGTAACTGTATTCTTCCCTAGCCCTATCCCCCCTTATTGTGAATTAGTATCTTCATAACAGAGAAAATATCTGGACTTTGGTTTTTTGGGATTGGCTTATTTCACTTAGCACGGTATATTCTCCAGCTCCATCCATTTACTGGCAAATGCCATAATTTCAAGGCAGAAGAATGAGAAACTATACTCCATTTAGGTATGATGTGTCAAAGTGCATTCTACTGTCATGTATAATTAATTAGAACAAATAAAAAAAGAAAGTGCTATAAAGTAAAAAATCTATAAGCAAAAAATAGATAGTTTTATATTATGTGAATTTTGCTTCAATCAAAGTAACATTTTGAGCATGCAATTAATTAATGCCTAGTTAACAGACTGCTTGCATGATAGTAGGCATTCATTGAGAAAAATAAAGAAAGAACAAAAGAAAGAACAAACGAACCATGTTGCTTTGGTGCATAGTATTTGTCATGCATTAACTATGTAAGAATGGGGAAGATGGCACCTTCTCTCTAGCTACAGCATTCCTTGCCACAAAAGTGATTGCGATTGTCTTGGTTTCAAAGCTGTTGGTACAGTCTTCCTGCAGGGCTCTGGAGGGAAGGGAGTATTTTAAAGGCAAGACATAATTCAGTAAAAAGGGACACATAAATTCAGAGGCAGTTGTGTGGAATGCCTAGAGAGACCATCCCTGATGCAGAGAAGTCTTCCAGATTAGAATTCTCTTTCCTTGGGGTATTTCTACACCGTGACAATAATAATAGCTGTTTACATTTCTTGAGTGACTACTGTAATCTTTAAAAGTAGTAACTCTTTTTTTTTTAAAATAAAAACATGCAGTTTTTTATTAGTAGTGAGATTTAACACTTTTGGCTTTGTCATGTTTTTTTTTTTTATTGGTTGTTCAAAACATTACAAAGCTCATGACATATCATCTTTCATACATTTGATTCAAGTGGGTTATGAACTCCCATTTTTGCCCCAAATACAAGATGTGGCTCAAGCGGTAGCGCTCTCGCCTGGCATGAGTGTGGCCCAGGTTCGATCCTCAGCACCACATACAAACAAAGATGTTGTGTCCGCCGATAACTAAAAAATAAATATTAAAATTCTCTCTCTCTCTCTCTCTTTAAAAAAAATAAAAAGAGCTAATCTTATAAAAAAAAAGTAGTAACTCTTTTAATCCCCAGAAATATCCTAAAAGTAGTCTCTATTAATGGCCCCACTGAAGAGTTAAGGAAATTGAGGTATAGAGGTTAGTATATGTCCCAGGGTCTCACAGTTCATAAGTGGTAGATCTGGGATCTGAAGGAGAGATGATCTGATAAGACTCCACATTTTTTTAATTATCTTTTTTAGTTATAGATGGATATAACTTTATTTTATTTATTTTTATGTGGTGCTGAGGATTGAACCAGTGCCTTACATGTTCTAGACAAGGGCTGTACCACTGAGCTACAACCCCAGCCCAACAGCCCACATTTTAAATCTCCACATTATGGAGGAAATTATTGGTTCTCTTTGAAACACACTCCCTAGGGACCACCACTACAGGAATATGGCTCAGCTATTTTAAAGGGAAGATACAAATCCTGAAAGCCACCTATGGCCTCAGGGACCATATCTTATTCTTTACTCACCACTGATGGGACCAAGTGGATTCCTTTAAGCCTCCTTTCTAATTCTCTTTAACTTCTTGGTAGGATAGTTCACCCCTGAAGGGAATGTTTAAGAAAAGTAAAAATATCCTGGAACAAAACTTGCAACTGGTTCAGACACCATGTCTCATGTATAATTTATTTTCAGATGCTTTCTGAGGCAGACTCCTTGTTAGTCAGAGGGAAAGGTGGAACATTTTCCTCTCTGAGTAAATAGCAGTGCTGTCATGGGGTTGCTGAACCGGAAGCTGGCGGGGGCCAGAGACTGGGCCTGTCCTCACTTCACTTCTCTCCCAGGGCTGCAGCAGGGGACATGAAGGGCTTGTCGAACAAGTCCCTAACAAGTAAGAGGGCACTGGCTTTTCACTGCTATCTAGATAGCTGCTGGGTCCTCTCCTTCTGTTGCCACCACTGTAAGGCATCAAATCAGCTCACCACAAATGCCATGTTGTGTTTCTCATGAGTCCAGGGTCATCTGGTTGGTTCTGTGGGCCTTGGCTTGGGCCAGGGGTAGAGGAACATTCTTCGGGTCTCTGCTGGGGCTCATTTGTATATCTGGTGGTCAGATATATAAATTAGCTAATCTAGTTTGGCCTCTGCTGGGATATTGGCCTCTGCTCCACATCTCAACCTCCTGTGGCCACCCCAGGCTTGTTTCTGCTTCATAGAGGAGAAGTGGAAAAGCACATGAGATTTTTTTTTCAAGCTTCAGTCTGCATCAAATCTACTAGTGTTCTGTTGGCTGAAGCAAGTCATGTGGCCATGCTCAGGGTCTGAGTGGGAGGGGCTACACAGTTACAGGGCAAATCATATAAAGAGTCTTCAGGGAAACATTGGTGTCCTTATTGTGGAAATTCACCTTCTAGCATAGCACCAGGAGGCAACCAACAGAGCCTGCCATTCTTTTCTATGTGTCCTTAGTGGACCTGGTAGTGTCTAGTCTTTTGTACATTAGAGTCCCTTGTGGAGCATTTTCAACACACATCTGCTGAAGACCCACATCCAGCAAGTTCTGTTCCAGGAAGTCTTGGAAGGATCTAGGTATCGGTATTTTGAAAAAGTCCCATGGGTAGCCAGGGTAGGGAGACCATGATGGATGATTGGAATGTCTGGTGGATGTTCTGGTGATTCATAAGCAGCTCCCAGAAAAGCTCCCTGTGGTCTGGAGAGTTAGATCTGTTGAGGGAGAAAGGAAAAGAAGAGCTTCAACCAAGAGAAGCTGACAGGAAGTAGGCACTGTGGCCAGCTGCCAACTCCTTTGGAGGCAGCCCAGGAGAAGCAGAGCCCTGGGCTCCAGGGACATCTCCACATCCTGCTGTGCTGTGGCCCTGGGTGGAGAGAACAACTTCCCACCCCAAGCTTGATAGAAAGTTGGCTTTGAGATCAACGTGCAACTGGGACCCCCCAACCTCAGAAAGGGAAGAAGTCCATCAGCCCTGGAGGCAGTGGGAGGAGAAACCCTGAAACTATCCATGAATGTAGGATGGAGTATTGAGAGTGGTCTCCACACATTTGGGTAGACTATTAAATGTACAGATTCCTGAAATATAGATTCCTCCCCACTCATGATGGTTAATTTTACGTATCAACTTGGCCAGGCCATGGAGCCCAGATATGTGGTCAAACATTATTCTGGATGTTTTTGTGGTGGTATTTGGATGAGATTGACAATTAAATTGGTGGATTTTGAATAAAACAGATCATCCTGTTCAGTTCATTTTCTTCTGCTGTAACAGAACACTTGAGGCTGGATAATTGGTAAAGAAAATAGGTTTCTTTTTTTTTTTTTTGAATTTTTTATTGTGGGTTGTTCAAAACATTACAAATTTCTTGACATATCATATTCCACACTTTGATTCAAGTGGGTTATGAACTCCCACCTTCACCCCATACACAGATTGCAGAATCACATCAGTTACACATCCATTGATTTACAAATTGCCATACTAGTGTCTGTTGTGCTCCGCTGCCTTTCCCATCCTCCACCCTCCCCCCTCCCCACCTCTCCCCTCCCCTCCCCTCCTCTCTCTCTACC
>NW_026000016.1:23665724-23748109 GCF_001458135.2 Marmota marmota marmota | reverse complement strand
GCTCCAAGAAGCAGTCCCCGCGGGCTCAGTTCTGGGAGCCAGACTTCGGCCGCTTAGTGCTTGGTGTATGCTCTGATAGGAGCAGGGTCCAAGAAGCAGCCTCCGCAGGCTCCGCGGCCCTGGGCCAGGGCGGTTCCGGGACGGTTCCGGGAGCCGGAACTCGGCCGCCCCGCGCTCGGTGTTCGCTCCGATAAGATCAGGTTCTAAGAAGCATCCAGGCGCTGAACCCTAGCAATCTGTCTGCAAGCCGCAGGCGAATTGCAGCCTGAAATTACCTGTTCTATGGCTGAATGAGCTGCGGTCAGTCAAAAACAGGTATGGTGACGTCAGCTTTCCAACATGGTGGCTGCTGGCCTCCTCTGTGGTCTGACCGGTGTGGAGAACCGAGATGGACCGCTTCCTTCCCCCGTCTCGAACCCAGAATTCAGCCCTGAGTACGGTGCTTGCACGGCTGGCAGAAACTGCAGCGCTGTATCCCTGCGTCGCTATCTCCTCGTTTCCCAGCACGCGCTGCAGACTCTAGCCGCGGGGCGATTTGCTGAATAAGCAGTGTTACCCTCCGTGCGACAAACCAATAGGTTTCTTTTGGCTCATGGTTTTGGAGGCTAGAAATACCAAAAGCTTGCATTGGCATACATTCAGCTTTCTGGTAAGGGTCTCATGCTGTTTCAATTCAAGGTAGAAAGAAGAAGGGCAGATGAGTATTTGCAGAATACAGAAAACATAAAGGGTAACTCTGCCATATAATAGCCCACTGGTGCAGTCATGATTCTTGTCCTTCTGGGTAAACTACAATAATTCCTTCTTGACCTAAACACCTCTGAAAGGCCCCACCACCTCTTAATACCATTACTTTGGGCAATTAAATTTCAGCTTGTTTTGGCAGGGATGATTATATCTGATTGACAACACCCTCTGTAGTGTGGGTGGGCCTCATCCAATCTGTTGAAGGCCTTAGTAGAACAAAAAGACTGACTTCTCCTGAGCAAGAGGGAATTCTGCAGCAGATATCAACTGTAACACCAGTTCTTGCTGAGGTTTCCAGCCTGTCCACCATGCAGATTCTGGACTTCCCAAGTCTTTACAATCATGTGATCCAGTTCCTTACAATCAACCTCTCTCTCTGTCTTTCTGTCTTAGGGAAGAATTCAGCCAGCAGAGCAGCCAGTGCAGGGCACACAGGTACTGACGTGTTCCCTGGAACTTCAAGGGCAGTTAGAGGGAAAAAACACAAGTTTTGAGTTCTATTAGATGAAACCTAGAGGAAGCTAGACATGGTGAGGGTAGGAGGGAGATAAGAAGTCCTGGAGTTGGCCTTGATGGGACATGCTGAGTACCCTTCTGAATCCTTTCATTCATTCAACTGGAATCCATTTAGCACCTACCATCTATACAGTCCTGTATTATGTGCTGAGGGTGTGTGTGTGTGTGTGATAGGTTGGTTGTGAAGGCATGCTCAGGCCAGTTAAAAGAGAGTTTGCTTTTTCTCAGCATGCCTGAGAGTCCCTCAAAGCCCTGATCACATGAAGCCGTACATTGTGATTGCCTGTACCCATGCATCACACACTTGTAATCTCAAAGGCAGGGATCATGTCCTCTTTGTTTCTGTACCTGCTGCATTGCCTAGCAGATTCTGATGTATGTTAATTCAATAAATGGATTAATGAACATGAGACCAGCAACCACATAATCCCACTGACTATCATTTCCATAATGCACGAGGCAGAATTTTCACTGCTGAGCATGCAATTAGGACACGTGGAAGAGACCGAAGAAAGGTCAGTGGCAGGTGTGATATACTTTGTCACACAGAGCATCCCTCAATCCCTGTGGGTGAGCATTGTAATGGATGTAGTTAGAGTTCTGGTTTCCATCCTTGGCTGTACATTAAAAATACCCGGAGAGCTTAAAAAATATGGTTGCCTGGGTCCCACCCCTGTGGTTTCTGATTTAATTGGTCTGGAGCCCAGCCCGAGTCCTGGGATTTTAACAACTCCCTGGGTGATTCTAATGTGCAGCCAGACTGCGAATCACAGAGTTGAAGGGTAGGCAAGCTTCAGCCACGCAGGTGGGGAGGCATTTTCACTTTCTCTGTCCCCAGGGTATGATTTAGAGAGCCATCATTTTCTAAATGGAACTGGAGTAAAAGCAATAATTTGCCAACGGGGGCCAGAGTGGACTGCAGAAGTCAGAGCCTCACTTCCAGGGGGATGGTCGGCCCAGCAGGATGACTCATCTCAGACAACACAGGGACAACTTGTTTTTCTTGGAGCAAACTTTGCTTCTAGATGAGCCCCCGAATTCTGTTTATCAAGCCCCCAGATGTTTACCTTTCCAGATCCTCATTCTTGCCCTTTTTTCAAATTGCTGAAGAAGCAGGAAACATTTGTAAGGTATGTTTCTGGGCCACAAAATGAGCCCATCTTACCAAATCCTAATACCCTCTTATTCTTGACTGCTTTACTCAGTCTTTGCCTCTCACCATCTCCAACTCCTCTGCCCCTCCCTAAAGCTAAAACCAGGCACCAGCCTGTAGTGAGAAAGAGGCTGCAGAGAGAGCCCTGGAACGTGGATGAGAATTCCTTTGGGCCCCAACTTGTGCTAAATTGATTTGCTTGCTCCAGATGTATCTTCTCCCCAAGGAAAAGCTGCATCTCCAAGTTATCATGCTGGCTCTATTTGCAACTTGTATGGGACTTGTTATTCTTTAAGCAATTTAGGGCATTGGTCCTCTTCCAGCACCAGCTTCCATTGGCTCCGATTCCTAAACTGTCTCTGTGGCACAGACAATTATACAACACATGGAGTTTTGTTTCATTAGGGTAAGACCCAGCAATAGACAAGAAAACGCACTGAATAACTTAAATGTGCTATACAAATGCAAAGTGCCATTATTATAAGGGGACAGAAAAACCATACTGTTCCCTTTCTGTGTCTGCCAAATGGTCAGAGCAGTGATGAAATCCTGGACAATGATCATCGGTTATAGCACAGGGAGGTGGGCGGGGAACATGCCTCACCAGAACAGCTCTGCCATTGTGGCCCTTCGGTGGTGACATCACCGCTGTTACCATTACCACTCAGCACATCAGCAAAAGGTAGTGCCAATGTTGCTGGTGTCCTGGTGGGAACCAAATCAAGAAGCCACTTGGGCAAGTTCCTGACCTCATTTAACCTCAATTACTTTTTTAAAGACTCTGTCTCTGCATACCATCACACTCTGGGGCTTAGGACTTCAACATAGGAATTTGTTGGAGGGGGGAAGATGTGGTCCAGATTACATGAGCAGGAGGTGTTAAGGATGTGATCAATGATACATCTTCTGAGAGGGCCAGTAAAATCCTCTGCATGTACTAGACTTGAATAGGTACCACTTCCAGTGTTTTTGATAGGGATGATGTCACCTGGTGATAGAAACTAAGAATGGTGGATGTTGGGTTGTTTTGGTTACTGATAAAGTAATTCAATGCACAAATATTCCCAACTCTAAAAGGAAGGCAGGTGTGGAAGGGAAAAGTCAGAAGGTAGACTACTTTGTGAAATGTTTGCTTTCCTCAGCAGACTGCAGAGTCAGTGGGGGCATTGACTGTGGGTCTTGTTCACTGCTCAGTGCTTTGCCGAGAAAGCAGCATGCAGCTGGTTAAGGCTTTATGGACAGAGAGAGTGAACGAGGGAGTGAGTGAGTAGAACAAACTCCATAGTGGCTGCACCGGGCACTTTTCCCAAATATTCTTACAATGCCCTTTGAGATGGGGGAGCTGGGGCTCTGAGGGGTACACTCTTGCCTTGGTCCCCAACAATAGTTATTCATTACAGTTTACTAATTCTGGATTCAAATTTGCTTCTGCCACCCAAATGCCTGCCCTTTCTAGTAGTCTCTGAGCCTCCATGCAAGGGGTAAAGACATATTCTCCTACTTTCTCCATACATTTCAACACCTTCAGGGTTTTCAGAAGACACTCAGTGCCACCCTGGACATAGCAGTTTTTATCCAGTCCCACAGTCCTCTGCCAGGCACACACAGAGAAGTCCCTTCTCTAATCAGACTACCTACCATCCCTTAGTTAACTGAGTTTCACCCTCCAAGTCAGAAACGAGATAAAAGGTTTTGAACAAAAGCATCTTCTCAATTTTAAGAGACTGGGGAAACTGTCTTGGGAGAAAGAGCCTTGTGAGGACACGATGCCCCTTAGGCTGCCCCTCTGAGGAGCTGTTTTAGTCACGCATGGCCACCCTGATTCCATTCCCTAGACTGCAGGGCGGGGAGGACTCTTAGACATCAGACATTTATTGTTTCTCAGTTTGGGAGACTGGAAGTACCAGACCCAGGTATCTGCAGAGTTGGTCTCTTCTGAGGCTCCCCTCATTGGATTTCTGATGGTGTCTTTTCATTGTAGCTTGTCATGACTTGTCTTGTCTTTCTTTTGTGTCATCATTTCCTCTTCTTATAAGGACACCAGTCATATTGGATTAAGATCCTCCATAATGACTTCACTTAACCTTAATTACCTATTAATACTTGGCTCAAAGTTATTCCCAGATGAAGGAAAGCCAAGAGAATCCATGATTAGCAAAGGAAATTCTCAAAAGGAGGTCCTCAAAACAGGAGGTAAATGACAAAAGATGGGATATTAGTGTCATGGAGGAAGACATGTCTCTGGAGAAGGAGCTCTTGGGGACAAGGGGAAATTTGACTCAGCATCAGCAGAGTTCTTGGCTTACATGATGGAAAAGAATTTCAGCATGCTCCAAAGGTATAGACAGAAGTTTATTTTGTAGATACATATTTAGGGAGAATGCAGGCTATCTCCATAAGGAGAGAGAGCCACCCATTGGTGTGGGATGTATTTATAGAGGGCCAGCTACTGGAGTCTGGACTAGAGGTGGAGTCAGTGTGGAACCTCACAGTTTTGTACTGGTTTTTCCTGCCTCTGCACATTGCCTGCATGTTACAAAGGCATAAGTCAAGGGCACCAGCCAAGGGCCGGTCGCTGAGGAGTTGCAATTGTTCATTGATGTTTTCTGTATTTCAATGGTTCCTGGGCACATCCTTTGAGCCTAGTATCTCAAATTCCTATCTCATTTGGATATCAGGAAGAAAGAGCAAATAATGGAAAAAATAAAAGTATGTTTAATCAGAAGATTTTCCTTCTTCTGTTAAATACATGAATAAAAGACATTGACTCCAAACACCTCAAGATGAATTTGGGGGGAGGGGGCATGGGACAACCCATAGGAGGATGCATGCGCCAGAGAGGACTTTTCTTGGAAACAACATCCCCTTGGCTAAAGGGAGGTGGACTCAGTGGTGCATGCCTGTAATCCCAGCTACTGGGGAGGCTGAGGCAGGAGGATCACTAAAAAGGACTGGGGATGTAGTGTTGCCTAGCATGTGTGAGGCCCTGGGTTCAACCCCTGGTACTAAAGGAAAAAAATAAAAAGGCAATTCTCGGATGAAAGGAGACACATTGGTCTATCCTTGAATGCTAATTCTGCTCCTTGGCAAATAGGGTGAATAGTGAACTCTTGGGTTTGGATTTATCTTGCATTTCCCCATCATCACAGGTGTCATTCAGAGAAGAGGGAGCCGTTTGTCAGAATAAAAAGCAAGCTTATTGTGAGCAAAGTCTGTGAAGAATTTCCCCCATCATTATCTAGGGGAGACAGCACAAACAAAAGGAACTGGGCTCTGCTTCTTGCAATCGCACCCCTTTCAGGGAGCAGCACGCAGAGCCAGTCACCCATGCCTAGATGGTTAACTTAGCACATTGGACAAAGCATGGGTCATTCATCATCTTAATTAGCTCCAGTTCCTGTCTCCCCAGGAGGCACAGGGTCAGGACCAAACCCATGTACACAGATATGAGCTTCCACAGAAGTGCCAATTGCTGAGTGGGGCTGAAGTTATATAATTATTGTAACTATTTTTGTTTATAGGGCATCCCTTCCCAGGAGATCCCAGGCATGATGCTGCCCAGAAGTTGTCACTTGGTAGCAGGACAGCATGAGCCATTCTGGAGCTGAAGGAAATCATAAAGAATACTGACCACCCAGAGTATTCTGTAGGATAAGCCAAATAAGTCATTCCTGCAGAAGCTTCTGGGAGGCCAGTGAGGGGGTCACTATTGTATGTAGAAGGCGAAAAGGGGACTTAGATTCTTTTCCTTTGCCGGAGGAAGCAGTTACCTAGACCTGGAAGATAGGTCTTCAATGCAGTCTTAATCCATCTGTGCTGCTGTAACAAAACACTGGATGGCTTAAATAACAAACATTTAG
Organism: Marmota marmota marmota; assembly: GCF_001458135.2. Lineage (NCBI taxonomy): Eukaryota > Metazoa > Chordata > Mammalia > Rodentia > Sciuridae > Marmota > Marmota marmota. Next base: position 23,741,833 of record NW_026000016.1, on the reverse strand, counting down.
TTCTCACCGTTCTGAAGGTGGAAGTCTGAGAACAGGACACCAGAAGGACCTCTATTAAGTGAGACAGTCTAGCCAAGAATTCCATAATTCTCAGAATACATGGTACTTACAGATAGTTTTTAATATGGAAATTTACTCTGTATCTTTTTTATATAATCTGAGTAAATGTAGGAAATAAGGAATACCTTTTCCATACTCTTATACATATTGATAGATGGGAAAATTATCATTAGGGTCCCATTTAGCTTTCAGCATGAAAGTATATGTGATGTGTGTATGCATATATACATATACTTTCATATAACATATGTGATACACATATGTGTATATATATGTATATATACATATATATCAGTTTTTCATCACTGTGATTAAAATACCCAAAAAGAAACACTTAGAAGAGAAATGTTTATTGTACCTCATGGCTTCATGGAGGCCAGTGAGGGAGTCTATGGTCAGCCAACTCCATTGCTCTGAGCCTGAGGTGAGACAGAACGTCATAGCTAAAGGATAGGGTGAAGGAAGGCAGCATACTTCATGGTGGCTGGGAAACAGAAATACAGGGAGAGAGGAGCAAGGGGACAAGACACAATCCCCAAGAGCATGTCCCAGCAACCGACCCCCTTTAGCCATCCCACCTTTCTATGATTATCACTCAGTCCATTCAAACTAGGATGCACTGATTAGGTTACAGTCTCATAATCTATTAGTTCACCTCTTAACTTATCCACATTAGCATAGAAACTTTTGGGGGACATCTCATATTCAAGCCATGGCATTTCATCCTTGACCCCCCAAAGCATCTCACAATGTAAAATGCATTTAGTTTATAGTCAAGAGCATTTACAGTCATAACAGTCCAGCATGGCCTCAAAATCAAGACCTAAGTCTCATCTGAGACTCACAGCCAACTCTTAACTATGATCCTGCAAAAATCGAAAACTAGATACATATGTACAATATACAATGTTGCAGAGCAAGCACTCCCTTTCAAAAGGGAGAAATAGGGTCATAGAAAGAAGGGATGGAAACAAAACAAGATCAAAACCTCACTGGGCAAACAAGCACCATAAATCCATCTATAACATCTAGAATACACGGAGGTGAGATGAGTTCTCTAAAGGGATTGGGCAGTCCTTTGACTTTGGCCTTGCTAAGTGCAGCGTACGAGGAAAAGGAGTGGCAGAGAGATTAAGTAATATAAGTGAGTACACTCAAAGCCAGAATTTGAATCCAGGTCTTATTCCAGAGCTTTCTCTTTGGCTTTCCTTTATTAATTTTTAAAATTTATAAAGGTAGTTGAGTGAAATTGTGAAGGAAGGAAAATAAACTCCTGCTAGTTTTACGGATGTACTGCAAGCTATAAAAGTTATAGCCACAGTGCATAATCAGTGCTTAGTTAAGATGGAAAAGGCACTGAATAATAGGGCTGGGTACCATGTGAGGTTTCAGGCATCCATAGAGGGTCTTGGAACATATCTCCTGAGGATAAGGGTCGGGGAATGCTGTAACTGGTTTCTTTCTCCCTGCGCCATTACATCATGGATACTCCAACAGGTCAAAAACTATAGATATCTCCTAAAAATGATTGCACAAACTTACATAGTATTCCATAGTACACACAAAATTTTCAGTAATTTCCATATTTATGGACATTATGTGTTTTCAGTTTTGTTTAGTTGGCCCCTACCAGCAAACTTGCAAAACCATTTTTTTTTGTGTGTGTGTTCTTCCCAAGAAGTAAGATTGTAAGGCTAGAATTTGTACTTTTTAAAAAATTGCCAATTACTTTCCCAATAAGTTTGAAGCAATTTGTATTCCAATCAGCACTGTAAAATGGTGTCTGTTTCCCTATCCAGCATCATCAATGACTAGATGGTCTTGGGGGCCCCTGCAGCCTGGTTTGCTGCAGAGGGGGACATCCTAGGCTCCCCAGCTAGACACAGAATTGAGCTGTCAGAAATTTGTTCTCACAGATTGCATTCTTCAAATCTCAGCACCACATTCAAATCTTTGGGGGCTAGGGAGGGTGGCTTCTAAAACCCAGGGATCCCATCCCCAGTCTCACCTAGTTAGTCAAAGAAGCATGTGTTTTCAAAAGCTCCCTAGGGGTGGATTTTGAATGGCCCGGTGAGGTGGAGACTGCTGTTGGAGCCCATGCAGACACCAGGGCCTGACTTCCCACTCCTTTCTCTTCCCTCATTGTCCTGCCCCCTCCATCCTTGAGCATCTCCTATGGGTCAGTGGAAACTTTCCTGAGTTGGAAGCTTCAGGAATTCTCCGTCAGCCAACAGCCTCTCCTTCTCCTTCTGGGCCTACAGAAACACACCGGTTGCAAGGATTTACTTTTAATTTCCATGCTTAAATCTCATTACCTAATTGGAAACTCAGGAGATGAGGCCTGGGCCTCAGCATTTTATGCATGGCACCAAGAACAGGCAGGGGCAGAGCACTGCCCTGTTTCTTTCCACAGCTGGAGACACCTCTGACTTCCTAAGGCCCCCTGATTACAATTGGTCAAAGCCTTGTTTCCACTGTGGGAGGGTCAGGAGACTTTTGAGGAGCCAATGATCTGGTGTCGGTGCATCCCATATGGCTTTGTGCACTGAAGAGGAGAGGTGAAAGCCAGCCTCCAGATCAGCCACCAAGCCACCAAGGGCAGCTTGCATGTGCTAACGAATGTGAATGATGAAGCCAGCTTCGCAGACGGCCTCAAGCCTTTTATAGACTCACCTAGAGGAAGTTTTAAAAATCCTGATGCCTAGAATTTATCCCTAACAGATTAAGTCAGAATATCTGGGCATGGGACCCAGCATTAGTATTTTTTAAAACTTCCCAAGCGATCACAGTGTGCAGCCAAATTAGAAAGACAGTGCCCCAAAGAGCACTTTACAAATGTTAGTTAGAACTGCCCTTAATAGTTCTGTGGACCTGGCAATGACAATGGCCAGTTACTGATTTCCTATTAGCACAAGTTCCTTGACCTGCATGGTTGACTCTTTTTTTTTTGTTTTTTTAAAGAGAGAGTGTGAGAGAGAGAGAGAGAGAGAGAGAGAGAGAGAGAGAGAGAGAAAGAGAGAGAACTTTTTTAAATATTTATTTTCTAGTTATCGGCGGACACAACACCTCCATTCTTGCATGTGGTGCTGAGGATCGAACCTGGGCCGCACGCACGCCAGGCGTGCGCGCTACCGCTTGAGCCACATCCCCAGCCCCCATGGTTGACTCTTTTAAGTATCCCCACCTGGTTCTTGAACTAAGAGTTTCTGAAACAATTTGTTTCTTGAAAGATGGAAGTTCATCCTTTTTCACAAGGCAAAAATATTCCTAGTATTTTTAAGCAGAGGGACTATTTCCGGGTTCTGTAGGGGTCTAGTATACCTATCACCAGCCACCAGCTGGATCAGCACAGAGTGGATATTTAGGCAGAACAAGGGAAGCCCCTGCATGCCCTTCCCCATAGTGTACCAAGTCGCTGCTGCCCAGTAGGCTTTCCTCATTGGTCTCTGGTGCATTCTAAGTCAGGGTGAGTGAAGGATGGCAGTGAAAGCAGTGCTGCCCAGGCCATCGATGAGGCCAGCTTAATGAGCTGCACTGTGTCCATGGTCTGTATGCCTCTCAGGGTGAACCTGAAGTAAAATGAGGGCTTAGATGGCTACTCAGAAGGCAGCCACATGGGTTACACCTACAGTGCCCACTGTGGGTGCCAAGGGGCAGGGTGGCAGGTGAAAGAGTGGCTGGTGTGTGTCCTTATGAGGTGAGGAAACTGGTATCCCCTACATAGCAGGACACTGCTGAGACTCGCAAGTGAGTCCTGGTCTTCAAAGAAGAATGCATACCTAGTCCTTTCTCTCTTGAAAGCAGCAGCTGAGTCAGAAGGTGTTTATCAAGGGTGTGTGGCTCTGCAGGATCCTAAAGGCTCTCACAGCCAGCAGGGGACTTTCTGCAAGGGTTAAAGTCAGCAGTAGATAATATGATGCAGGATTATTCACATTTGTATCCCCTGGGGATGCTTTATAACTCAGGGATCCAGATGCAAGGTCCCACCCCCACAGAGTCTCTCTCAACTTTTTCTTTTGAAAAATATCAAGTGCAAGGGAATGTTGAAAGAATAGAATAATGAACACCGATAGAGCTTTACTAAAATTCATCACTTTTATCAGCACGCTGTTTGCTTTATCAGCTTCCCAGCCCAATATATGTTGGACCATATATAATTGTACACGTCATGGATCTTCATCCTTAAATACATACTCACTCAACCACAATACCATTATTACACCCAAGAACTGGTTATAATGATGATAACTAATTGTACTTCATATTCACATTTTTCTTATTTTTTCCAATAATATTTCTTATAGTTTTTTTTTAAATTCAGGGCCTAATCAAGGATCATACATTGCATGTAGATGTCATGTTTCCCAGAGTCTCCTTTAATCTAGAACAGTCTGTCCAATATTTTAAAATGACATTGACCTTTTTGAAGAGTCCCTGAATGTGGATAGATTTCAAAAGTTCCCCAGATATTTCCAGGGTGCAGTTGGGTTGAGAAGCACTTCAATAGAGGACTGTGTATTTTGTTTACCCCATATAAATATTTATATGTGAAAATGAGCATACAGGATGCTGGCCTGGGGGCTGCCTCTCCCAGCTTCCCTGATGCTTCCACTCTTTGGAAGAGCCCCACTTTGCATGTGACTTCCATGCATGGCCCTGGCCCCCCATTATATTTGTTATTAATTATCCAGAGTCACAAGCCACTCTGATCCCTACTTTTCCTGGAGACTCCATTCCCTTAGGTCTCTGACAAGGCAGCACACGGTAGAGCAAACCATTTACCTCATGACCCAGGAAGCAAAAAGAGAAAGAGGAAGAGGAAGAGACCAGGGCTCCAAAATCCCCTTTGAGGGCCTTCCCCCAATAGCCTAAGTACCTCCCACTAAGCTCCACCTCCTAAAGGTTCCCCCACCTCCCAGAAGCAAAAACCTGACAAGTTAGCCTTTACCACATGGACCTTTGGGGACACTATCCATATTCAAACCATGGCAGTTCCCATAACATCGTCTGCATTTTAACAAGATCTTCAGATGCACATTATTTTGAACATCATGGCCAATGAGCAATGGGGGTTCTGGACATCACCTAGAATATTGCTGTTCCAGTGATCCATGGACCAGCAACTTTGGCATCACCTGAGAGCTTTTATAAATGCAGAATCTCCTGTCCCACCCAAATCTATGGGATCATATATCTGCATTTTAACAAGATCTTTATATGCCCATTATTTTGAGCATCATGGCCAGCAAGAACCCTGGCTGCCAAATACAGAGCCGGTGAACTGTACCTGCTCCTCAGGACCACCTATTGTATACAGTAGTGTAGGAAGGCACAGAAGGGAATGTCCTGCCCTTATTGTTATCCTGTCTTTATTGACCTGTTTTTCCTCTCTGTTGTGGAACCCCAGGCACTGCCAGAGACCATCCCTGTCCTCAAGAATTCCCATCCTCTAACTACAGGATCCTTCCCCATTCAACTGTCCCCTGACTCACCTATTCCGGATCATCCTGCCTCCATGAGCTACCCCTGACTTCCTTTACCTTCCTTAAATTTCCCAACAATTCTATTTCCCTCCAATCCCTTCTTTCTCATCCACTTAAACTTTTTACACCCGCATCTCTCTAAATCTTCTTTCCTTTCTCAGGGCACTTCTGAGCCCATTCTTATGCTAATCCGTGATTCAGTGTCCTAACTTACACTGGAGCATATCTAAACCCATGCCCTCTCTTCCAGGACCTTTTCTCTCTCAGCTCTTTTTCTCCTATCTTCAAATACATCTTATTTTCCTTGTTCTAAAAACATTTCATTGACCTTGGTAACCCTTCACGCTACCAACCCACACACTCCTTTCATAGATTGCCAAATTCTGGAAAGAGTCATTTGCACTTCTTGCCTGCTCTTCCTCACTCCTACTCATCTCAGAATCTCTTGCAATCTAGCAGATGTTCCTTTCATTCTGTTGAAACTGATATTTTGAAGGTCACCAGTGACGTCCCAATTACCATATCCAATAGACCGACTTCTTTGTTGGATTCCTCTCTGACCTCTCTGTAATATGACACTAGCACCTACTTCTTTTTGGTTTCCTGGGTGTGACAGTATCATAGTTTTCCTGTGATTTGTGCACATTCATCTCTGTCACTTTTTCGTCTCCTTCTCTTCCTTTACACCCCAAATGCAGGTAGGTGTAGGCGTCAGTTTTACCCTTGACCTTATTTTCTTCTTTTTTTATACGAAGAGTTTCAAGTGATGGCCTGTGGGTCAGATACACTCTTCAAATTTGTTTTGTTTGACCTATTTAGTATTTTAAGAATCTGAAAAACCTACACAAACACACACACAAAATCTGGATTTCAAGATTCTTTTGAGAAAAAAATGCACAGGATCTGGCAATAGTGAATTCATATTCTTCAAGACAGCAATTAGCTGAAGCTGGGTAGTTGATGACCCATTGGATGGGACGTTTGTCCTTCAGATCACCTCCTCTCCTTCCACTCTTGGTCTGTCTAGCGCCATGTGGGTTTGTAAGTAAGACTCTGCTCTCTCCAGAGTGTGCCTCCTCCAACACAGGAGACTGAGTCATCATTCCCTTTCTGTAGCCCCCAGACCCTTCTTCATATCTTTCGATCTCTTTATGATTCCAGGCAACAGAATCAACCCTATTGCACACTGGAAATATTGGGGGGAACTTTTGAAATCTATCCGCAGTCAGGAACTCCTCAAAAAGTTCAATGTCATTTTAAAATGACTTTGGAATCGTAAAGAGATAGAAGGTTTTTAACCATTGATTGGGAATCTTCCTCTGTCTACTCCTTACGCCTCAAACTCACTATTGGGGGTAAGGAGGGCTAATGAATCACACTTCTCCATCAGTCTGAGTTTTAAACCAATCTAGGATAGACAGTAGAGTCCAGATGAGGTTTAAAATACAATGTCACATCCAGCCTGCTACGTGAAAGGGATGGTGGCACCCTGCACCTTCAGGTACAGGAGAAAGAGTGAATATCAGAAAGGTATGGACTCCAAGCTGGTTTTACCGAGGAGGCAGGTTCTGGACCCTGGGCATAGGAGCCTGTTGCCTGCTTGTAGGAATCAGAAAGAGAATCCATGTGGCCATGAGCATTCAGGTCCCAGGCAACAGGGTTCCTCCCTATTACTCCCCCAACACGTCAGTGGATATTCCTGTATTGTGGGTTGAAGTAGGGATAATGAGAGAGGAAAAGAGGGTCCTGGGTTCTCCCTGAATTCAACCTTCCATAAACTCATCATTGCTTTAAAGCTGCTTTTTCACGCAGTGTGGTGAATTGCGACACCACCTTCCCAACACCACATGTGTTGCTGCTCGGTGGATTCCATCTCCCCCTAGTTCTCCATGAATCAATCCTTCTCTTGAGGCCACTGATGGAATAGCTCTGACTCTCATTTCTTTTGCTGGGACTATCACAATGGATTCCTAGTTTCTCTTTCCCTCTCTTTCTTTGTCTCTTTGTGTTTGTTGGCTTGTTTTTTTTTTTGGGGGGGTCTTGGGTCCATTCCTTAGTCCTCTTTCCCATTCACCCTGCCCATTGCTGTTGGAATTATGATTTCCTTACCCTGAAGTCTCTGGATCCCAGTTTTAGAGAATGAATGACCAATAAAGGCTAAAGCATTGCTTCTAAGGCCTTCTGTGGTGTCCTCTGAATCTATCTTTTAGCCTTACTGACATCTGCTTCCTTTTGAACACTCATTTGCTTACCCAACGTTTACTGAGTACCTACTATGTCACAGATTATGCCAAGAGCACCATAGAGATACATAAGACACAGACTCTGCTTTGTGATTTCTTGTTCTATTTTATCACCTGGAATGTGTTCTCTTGGCTAAAATGCTATCTTTCAGTTTAACTCAGTTGCCTCCTCTTCACAAAACCTTCTCTATTCCACTAAACAAGAAATAACCTCTGCCTTCCCTTTCCCTTCCACCTCCTTGTGTGACAATGCCTTGTTTTTCCCATCTGAGCTGCCTTATCTGGCTACGTCTCCTTCACCCTTGAGTGCTTGTGCAAACCTTGCACGCACGAGGCACTCTAGAGGTGAGTGTCTATGAATCTGCATCTTCTCTGAAGTAGAAAATGGAACCAACCCAGGGAAAAAATGCTTTAGAACACAAATAAATTAAGCACGATCCTAGGTATTACTAAATATAGCTGTACAGAGACAAATATGTCATGATTAATTAGCAACACATTTGTGAGCCACCTACAATCCATTCTGAAACACAGCAGTATTTGAAAATTTTAAATAATGTTTCTTCATCTCTTCCTTTTTCATCCCTGCTATAGCCCGCATAAGTTTTTTAATCTTTGTACTCTTAAGATCCAGAGGTTTCCTTATTGGTTTCTCTAAAACCAGATGCCAACTTTGGTTAATCCATTTATCACACTTCTACTGAATTATTTCTGCTAAGACTGCGGTGTGTGTGTTTCTCCCATGCATAGAGGCCTGTGATGACTCCTCACTGCCTCAATTCTCCCAGTTGATCTTCATGACCCTCCCCTGGGACCTCTCCCAGGCTGTAGTCCTGCTCCTCCCCTGCTAGAAACTGGGCCAGCCAGGCAACAGCCCCTCCATTTGGGGGCTCTACTTTCTCTAGATGATAAAGTCTTGCTAAAGCTTCGCTCCAACTTGCACAACATCTTCAGTGACCATTTCAGGGAGAAGTAAGTCCTTCATTTAAAAAACCTGGATGCATGTGTACAACATTTAAAATACAGATCCTTGCTATCTGTGGTGGTGCACACCTGTAATCCCAGCGACTTGGGAGGCAAAAGCAGGAGGATCATAAGTTCGAGGCCAGTCTTGGCAATAAGACCTTAAGCAAAGGAGTGAGACCCTGTCTCAAAATAAAAATAAAATGGGCTGGAGATATAGCTCAGTGATGAAGCACTCCTGGGTTCAATCCCAGTATCAAAAAAAATAAATAAATAAAATACAGATCCTCACACACCACCCTCTTGAGATCTAGTGAAACTTGGAAGTCTGCATTTTATGATGATCTACCAAAGAATTCTGATGCAAAAGAGTTTGGGGAACCAGTGAATCTTGGGACCCTATAATCACAAGATGTGATCTCATGCTGCTGCTGTGTGTGGATCTTCCCCATCTCTCCTTCTGAGCTGTATTCTTCCTAAAAGCGGCACTGTGTCATTAACTCATCTCTCTTTTGGATTACCTGGCAGGATATCTCACTCATGGTAATATGATAAGTTAGTGAGTAGGTGTTTATAGAATGAATGAATGAATGTAGAAGGAACTTATAATGAAGCCAGGAGTTGAGAGTAAATGCACATAGGAAGTGAAGCTTTTAATTTCAATATTTTGTGCAAAATGCAGGTGATAATCAGACCTCTGGGGAGTCACTTTGAGAGTTTTTACTTTCAGGGTCAAAATATTCCTCCCAGATTGAATTATTTCCAGTTTGGGAAAATGCTCATCTTTATAAGAATTTTCAATATGTACCTGATTATTTGGTTGTTTCATTCTGGCTCTCTGATGATCAACTGGGTGTTTTTAAAATAGAACATTTCAGCTCTTGCAGAAACTGGTCCCTGAGGTTGCTCTGGCAACCACCTTGAAAACTCTGGAGAGCTTTATCCTAAGTTTCCAAACTTCTCAGGTCTTCTGGCTGGCACAGCATTTTCTACAGTGCCTTGATTGAAAGGTTGCCATTAAATAATCTTAATTAGTTAGCCAAATCATCTAAAACTATTTTTAAAAAATCCCAGCATGTTTAGTACCCTGGTGCATATGTCTTTCTTGACTGTACTGGTTTTACACTCTAGATTCAGGGAAATATGATCTTTTGCAGCATGTTATCAAATGACACACTGCCTGGGAGACCTCCCCACTGTAAATCGTTTAAACCATAATCACTGCTCCTTCAACTTCCAGGAAGTATCTCTGGTTTTATTGGAAAGCCAAACAGGGAAAACAACATTTATCTGCTGAGAAGTGTGTTTTGATTGTCACAGTCACAGTTGCACAGTTGCTAGGATTATTGCTGACCCCACATCTCTTGATTTGCTCCGTGAGTTTCTCCCGTGTGTATGTGGTATGTGCCGGTCCAGGCATGGGTACCAGTGGTCAGAGTGGTCAGAGCTTCAGTCCTGGTTAGTCACTAATGGACCTTGGGAAACTTACTTTGACTTTTCTGAGCTTCAGTTTCATACATCATAAAGTGGGGATCATAAAAGCATGTACTTCCTATACTGTTTCAAGAAATAAATGAGATAAGGCAGTAAAGCACTTAAAGCCATGGTTAGGGCTGAATAAACATTAGCCATTATTTTTTATTATCAACCAGCTTATATGCACATAGTCCAGTTTTATTGGAAGAAATGAGGAAAAAAACATGAGCTATTTTTTTAACCAGAAAGAAATATATTTTAGTACTTTGGCCTCACTGAGTTTTGTTCTTCTAGTATAAATGCAATTTTTAATTGACCTATAATACGTAGAATATGTTATATATCTTCTAAGAAGTCTTTATAAAGTCTGGCCTCTCTGAAATTAATCTGAAATTAAAGCAGTCTTTAGAAACTTGGAAGTCACATACAAGATGGTACTAGTAGTTCCTATCTTTGATTCTAATGTTTCTGGAATTTTCTATCAGAATGGTGTCACAAAAACATGTACTTTTGTACATCCCTGCTCTACCATACACACCCCTTAAACTCACCGAGAATCAGCTTATTAGGTGAGCCACCTACAGTCCATTCTGAAACACGGCAGTATTTGAAAATTTTAAATAATGTTTCTTCATCTCTTCCTTTTTCATCCCTGCTACAGCCTGCATAAGTTTTTTAATCTTTGTACTCTTAAGATCCAGAGGTTTCCTTATTGGTTTCTCTCAAACCAGATGCCAACTTTGGCTAATCCATTTATCACACTTCTACTGAATTATTTCAGAAGTGAGAGAGAATGGAGAATCAATAGCCAGTGGCAAGAAAAGAGAGGAAATGTGTGTGGACTCCTTTCCCTTTTTCTTTTCAAGGGAGTTAATATGCATGGAACCTCACTTTGCAGGGAAGGTGGGGAGCTGCCTCTGCCTCCTCTGCACATCCCGGGGTGCACATAGGATATGTTCTAAAGGACTTTTCTGTGTCTTTGCACACGTCTGCTGGGCTGTAGTTTGAGGTGGTATAAATTCTGCCCAGTTCAGGCCTCTGGTACTCATTCAGCCCCGAATACTGTTGACAGTATCCAGGTATCTGTGGGGCCCTGAGAACTTCTTTGTGTGGAGTGTATGAGATGGCCATGATTGAAATTCCAGGGAGAAGTGATTATTCAGACCCCAGGATGTTCCACTCGTCCACTTGTTGGTTGAGTTATTATTGGACGCCTACTCTAAGACGTGGCAATATCATCTCCGAGAGCTGCGGGGCTATAGGAGATTCATGGACTGTCTCCAATTTACAAACAGCTTGTTTGCCTTGTACAATATCTCCTGTAAGTTGACTGTTTTTTGAAATGAAAACCTCATCTTCAGTCTTCAGGTCAACCTGGAGTTGGTACCACCTTCTGTAGTGATGGATGGGATCAAGATTCCTGCAGAACTGTCCACCTGCACACCTCCACAGGTGTGCTCATCCCATATACTTTCTTGAAAACAAGTAACCAACAAGAACAAAGCCCCTTATTTCCCAGGAGCTCCCTGTGCACCCCTCCTTTTCTCTGTTGTATTTCTCAATACAGTATGTGAAAAGGTAGTGACATCAGTGTCACTGAATCTGTGGGCGTTTTTCATTCCACATGACATTCATCTCCCTCAGCAGTGTTTAGATGTCTGCATCTCTCTCTTTTTTTAAAAAAAATATTTATTATTTTTAATTGTAGTTAGACACAATATCTTTTATTTTTACGTGGTGCTGAGGATCGAACCCAGGGCCTCACACATGCTAGGCGAGCGCTCTACTGCTGAGCCACAATCCCAGCCCTCTGCATCTTTTTTGACTTAAACACAGGTCCCCCTGGCTTTCTTGATGCTGTGCCCTCTGGTTTTCCTTTTATGTGCTTAGATGGTCTTTCTTAGCCTTCACAGTCTGCATTTCTTTCTCTACTTATTGCTTGGCTGTTGGTGAAACCAAAGGCTCAACCCTGGACTTGTTCTTCATCTTGTCTCACTCTTCACTCTCCTACCAGGAAATCTGAGTAAAGCCCAGGGTTTTCATTTACCACGTGATGGGAGACTTCTATGGCACTAATCCCATTCATGAGGATTCCACTCTCAGGATCTAGTCACCTCTGGTAGGCCCCACTTCCTAACACCCTCACCTTGGAATTAGGAAGTTAACATGTGAATTTTAAGGGAGACATTTATTCCACTGTACTCTGTATCCTTGTAAGGGTCTGGACTGGCAAATCTACCTCCTTTGAACCTACTATGCATATACTTTTATTTCACGTCTGCCTGCATTTTGCCTTGGTATATAGCCACTTGGGTGTTCAACCTACCTCCCCTGATCTGTTGTAAGGTCTTTAGGTCATGCTGGGCCTCCTGCCATATTTAAACCAGCGTGTTGAGTGCTCAGAGCTTGGAGAATTGAGTCAAATTCAACTGAATTTGCACTGATTGCTCTTTGCCCAAGCCCTTCATGACCAATAGTACACACCTCTAAGGGATCAACCAGGGCTGGGGCTACTGTTTGTGTATATGGGACATATTGATTCTAACTGAACCCAAACCTTGCTAACTTCATGTTGAATTAGTGCCATTTTTCAGTCTACTGAGATGACTATTATGGTTTTTCATAGAATGATTCTTGAGATATTGGTAGCTATTTTTGTGTGGGGAATGACCCGTTTATTTGATGACTCAACAAAAAACTTGCACTATATGTCAGCTGCTGTTCTAGGCATTGAGGGTAAAGTCATGAACAGAAAAGCTGCCCTTGTGGAACATTCTGGTGTGGAAAATAGGCAATAAATAAGTAAACAAATACATGCTTAGTATACTTCAGATAATGACAAGTACTGTGTGAAAATTAAAGCAAGTAAGGAGGGAGACACTATTAGATGGACAGAGAAGGCTCATCTTTGGAGGTGACCTTGAGTGGATTTTTGAATGTTAAGGTACTGGCCATGTGAATGTATGGAGATGGGTTCTTAGTCAGAGGCAATAGCATGAGCTAAGGTCCTGAGGTGGGAACAAACCTACTCGATTTGAGGAGCGAATGTGTGTCTGGAGTGGAGTGAGGTGTGGGGTCAGAATGGCCCAGAGGCCAGATCATGAATATCCTTAAAGGGCATTAAAAGGAGTTGGCTTTTATTCTAGGAGCAATGGGAAGACATTGCAGGGTTGAACAGAAAAGTGACATGATCCATTTATCTTTCAAAAAGATCACTTTGGTTACTGGGTGAAAATAGATCAGGGGTGGATACAGCAATAGAAGGAGATTGTGCTGGTTCCACCGCGAAGTGATGGAATCTGGAACTGGGTACAGGAGAAGGAGAAAGAGACACTTTATGACAAAGTGACAGTTCCCTCCTCACATGGAAAACCTGTTCTTAAATTTGGGGGCAGAGGGTTTTTGTTAAGCCTCTAGTGATTTGCCATAGTGATTCTCCAGACTCAGAGACTTCTGTGATTCTGCTGGGGGAGATAAATTTTCCCATGGCTGCCTACCAGCTGTGCGCTTGCCTCTGGTTTTTTCCTACCCACAGTTTAGCTATTGCTTTTGACCCTTTGCTTGTCATTATGTGAGTGTAGCCTGCAGCATGTTCCGTTGTTCAGTGGTCAGTCCCCCCACCAGCCTGGGAATGCCTGGAACACATCATGGTGATCACCTAATTCACCCTGGCACCTCTAGTGCCTGCCATAGTGTTTCACACTTCATTGAAGGCATTTAACACATTTTGTTGAATGAATAAATGAACATGATGTCAGTCCCTATGTAGATAGGACAATTTTATGGAAGAGGCCCACCCATAAAGACACAATAGACAAATGGAGCAGGCACACACTGGTACATAGTAGTGATCCAAGAGCTTTGTAAGTTAGGAGTTGTATTAGTTCACTTTTCATTACTTTAACAAAATATCCGAGGCAAGCTACTTTATAAAGAAAACAGGTTTATTTTTGCTACAGATTGTTTCTGGAGGCACAAGTTCTAAATAGCATGATGCAAGGTTCTGGTGAGCGCCCCTTATCTAAGTTACATAATGGTGGAAGGGAGCAAGTGTCTCTGTCAGTGTGGTCTCTCTCCTTCTAAAGCCACCAGGGTTCAAACATGGGAAAGCCACATAATGATCTAATCTAATCACTTCCAAAGATTCCATCTCTAACCACCATAGTCGGATTAAGTTTCTACCCTCTTAATACCATGAGCATAAGATTTTGGGGGACTAAACTCTTGCATGAGCTCAGGAGGACAAATCATCTTCAAACCATAACAGGGGTAGTTATTGCTGATACTCAAAATGACCAAGTTCCCCTAAACATCTGGCATTTCTGGGAATAGAATTTAGTCTGGAGTGGGAGGGAAAGAGGATTTTAAAAATTTGCAAGAACTGGAAAGAGATTGGAGAAGGAAAGGGAAGATACATTGGTTGATTTTCAAGGAGCTCAATTGCTACATTTTGCATAGTGTGTGGAATCTTTGAGCTAAAAAACGTTGTGGAGATTGTGTGGGTTAAATACCTCTTCTTACAGATAACAGTCATTATTCATGAAGTATTGCTATGTGTCAGATACTATTTTAAGTGCTTCACACAGGCTAAGGGATCCAATACTCCTAACACTCCTATGAAATAGATACTATTGTTCCCATTTTATAGTTGGAGAAACTGAGCCCACTGACATTAAATAATTTACTCAGGGTTCTGTATCTTAGGAGCCAGGGATAGAGCCCAAATCTCTTGTTCCTTAACTACTTTCTTCACTAAGATACTGCCACTCAAGCCCTTGCTGGCAGCAGAAAAAAATATAATACTATTTTGTGGTTTCCTCAAAATGTTAATTTGCTCATTCAACTCCTGGTAAAGCTTGGGGCGCACCAGCTAATACAAACCTTTAGATGGACTTGGACAAACACATTCGAGTATGCTCGGATTCAGAGAACTTGCTCTACCTGGGCCATAGGAGAGGGCCATACTTATTTGTCTTGTCTCTGCATTTAGGGCTGTGGATCAGGGAGGTCAACAAATCGTCCACTTCCCTGTCTATGCACCAGTGAGTACACAATAGGTACTAATTGATGATGATGGTGACAGTTTGCACTTCTTGGCTCATTCAGTTCACCCTCTTATTTGTTTTGAGCAAAAATTTTTTTTCCAACCTGCTGAATGTAACAGGTAATTAACACCACTTAATAGCTGTTAAGTGGGATGATCATCTGTTTTTATCCTGGAAAAGGCTCTCCTTTGGAAGCTAATGGTGCTGCTGAAGACCCAGGCTGATACTTGGCTCCCTCTATTAAGGAGTATTGTGTGGAGCAGTGAGATAAAACCGGTTCTCAGAAAACAGCAGTTCAGTAAAGGTGGTGGTGCAGGCCTATAATCCCAGCAGCACTCTGGAGGCTGAAGCAGTAGGATCCCAAGTTCAAGGTCAACCTCAGCAATTTAGTGAGACCCTCAGCAACCTAGGGAGACCCTGCCTCAAAATAAAAAATAAAAAATGCTGAGGATGTAGTTGTTGGAAATCCCGGGGTGCTGCAAGAAATTGAACAATGTGCTCAGAAGTGGGTGGGCAAGGCAGACTTGATTTCTGCTAGAAGGGCGTGCTCTAGAACCTGCCCAGCAAGGGTGCCTGGGTGGGCAGTTGTCCTACTTTTATCCTGAATGCAGTGCTCCCCTGGCCCTGATAGGAGGAGCTCAGGCTTACAATCTATGCAATTAGCTAATTTTAGTTAAAATGGCTACAATTGGATCTAACGTCCCAATTAAGGCTAAATACTATATTCTGAAAATGGACCACTGAACTTTCTAGTTCTCACATGGTTCAGTGGTAAAGTGCCCCTGGGTTCCATCTCCAGTACCAATAAAAGGAAGGAAGGAAGGAAGGAAGGAAGGAAGGAAGGAAGGAAAGAAGGAAGGAAGGAAGGAAGGGGTAAACAGCAGGTTCTTCTTACATAAGAGGCTGGCAACAGAAGCCTCACATGGAAAACACAAGACTAGGAGGGCAACAAATTAAGAAGGTGTGGCCTCGGGCCACCATGGGTGGGATAGTTGGGGGAGGGTAGCACTAGCAGCTGTTCTTCAATTCCCTAGTGATCTGTGGGTGGGGGGAGCCCAATGTCTAGACATTGTCCTCGACTCCGTGCTAAGTAACCAAAGGCAGAGGAGGACTTGTTTCTGCCCTTGGCTTCCTTCCTGTCACCAGGGTCATCCTGGTTAGGTGACATCATCAGGATGTTCTCTGGAAGTCACCCTGGTTTTAAAAGAGCCTGGTGTGAGAGGTTTCCAGTCTCCATGTCATTTCTGTGGAAGATTAGTAAGGGACAGACCAAGTGATGGAAAGACGAGTTTCTTCAGGACATTAAGAAAAAAGTGACTGTCTCATACCCTCAATGAAAGGACGACACGGAGTGGCCATTGGGAGTGCCCCTTTGTGTACACATCCTGCCTTCCGTAAGACAACTCGTCCTGAGAGCCTCACTCAGAGGCCTGCTCCTCCAAGGAGCCCTCCTCCCTTGCCTTAGTCCCGGTCAGAGGTTTCTACTCTCCTTTCCTCTTGCACAGTGTTGCTGAAGGGCCACCTGTTTGTCCTTGGCTCTCTGTTGTTGTTTATAGACCCTGTTGGCACATGCTTTATCCACACTGCAATCCTCCCTAGCTGGACTCCTTTGAATTCACTACCTGGTAAGTGCTTATCATAAATATTTCCTGAATGAGTTCATAAGTGGGGCTCTTTACCACTGGAACGAGGCTTGTTAAGCCCTTAACCCCGTTGCCCTCTGCGTTCTGGAATATTTCCTCTCTGTTTAGGTCTCTCCAATAGTCTGAACCCTTGCCTCATCAACCCCTCTATTCTGAACATGATTCCTACTCCCATTATCCCTGGCTTAAAGAAAAGAAGAAAAGGAGTGGGTAGCTACAAGTGTTAACTTCAGCTGTCTCTCAATTGCCAGCAAGTTGTAGGAAAATTTTGTCCCTTTAAAAATGTGGCATTATTTGAGAGAGTGCTTTAATTCTCTTCTCCTCCCTGAGTGGGCTTTTAGGTAGTTCAGTAATTTAACAAGTGTGTGAGGAAACTGGCAGAGAGGCTTTTGAAATTCAAGTGACTTTTGTTGGTGCATGAAAATAATTATAAAAGGCAGGCTGAGAGGAGTAGGCAGGGTGAGGCCAGCACCCAAAGGTTTGATCCTAAAAGGAACCAGTCACCTGTCAGATCTAGACAGTGTCCATTGAGACACCAGGAAGGCCAGAGTCAGTGGAAGGAGCTTGAGGAGGGTGAAGGGAGAGGTGGCCTGTGGAGAATTGGCAGAATAAACTGAAGAGGGGGGGAATTCTGGAGGTAGAAGATGCCACAGAGCTTTACCTTTAACCCTGGAAGACGCCAAAGCTAACCTTCCAAGACTAAAGACCCCTGGCCCCAAGGAGCCTCCTGGGTGTCCTCCCACATAATGATGGTGGGGAGAACATGGAAACAGCTTCAGTGACCATTGATTGTAAATGCTCTCCACCTAGACTCAAGTCCCCCCAAGCAGTAATATGCAGGGCTCCAAGTGCACAGGTCTGTCACAATGCAGGAGTTGGCACATAACCCTGCTGGAGAGTTGGGGATGAGACCTGGGACCCAACGTCTTCAAAAAGGACGTGTTTGATTGGTTTATTTCTCAAACCTTTGGTCTATAATCTCTGTTTCGATTTTTTTTTTAACCAAATCACCTGGAAGATTATCGGCTTCTCTTGAAGACTGCCCTGATCCCCTAGAGTCAGCTACGAAGGTGTCCTTATAACCATGGATGGTCAAGATCAAAGTAATATTTGGTTTAGACATTTAAGAGAGCTGCTGACTCTGAGCCACATCTAAGTTTTGGTTGTACATAAAATTGGCAGGTGTCATATTAGTTTTATGGAGACTTTAAAAATGATAATTCTAGATTGAATGATTCTGTGCTAAATTGCTTATGTATCAGAGTCATTGGCTTACCACTTACAATATTTGATAAATGTTGGTGCAAAATTCCAGGAGGTCAAAAAATTTAGCATGCCAGCACCTTGAAATAGGGAACATTCAAGTCACCCCAAGCCTGGGTTCTGGCTGAGGTTTTCCTGCTTTGTGCCCTTTGTGTCCCATGAGATTGGCATGCTGGTCTCTTATGTGGTAGGGCCTAAGGGGCTGGGCTGTCCTTCCTGAAGGGCCAGAAGCCCATAGTAAAGCATCCTGTGGCAGTCTTCACCTGGAGTAATTCAACAGAAAGTAGCCTCCTTGGAGTAACTCAGAAGGCCTCAGACTGAGGTTTCCTGACATGTTCAGATATACTTTTTTGTAGTCTTATTGTTTAGTAAAATCATAGTTTCCCAGGCCTTCCTTTCCCTCTCTGTGTTAGTCAGCTTTCTGTCACTATACTACAACACCTGAGATAATCAGCTGATAGAGAGGAAAGGTTTATTTTGGCCCACAGTTTTGGAGGTTCCAGTCCATGCTTGATTGGCCCTATTGCTTTGTACCTGTGACAAGACAGGACATCATGGAAGGAGTATGTGGCAGAGAAAAATGGCTCACCTCATCTCCAGGAAGCAAAAACAAGATTGAAGAAGTGGCTGGAAGTCCCACAATTCCCTTCAAGGGCTCACCCGCAGTGACCTAAAGACCTCCCACTAGGCCCCACCTCTTAAAGGTCCCACCCCCTCCCAGTATAGCACCTGGGGACCAAGCCTTTTAAGACATGGGCCTCTAGGGGACATTCAAGATCCAAACTACAGCACCCTTCTTCCTGCTGTCCCCTCACTCTGAGGCAAATTGACCAGGGGCTGACTGTATGCCAGTGGACATTACTGTGCATTGGAGAACAAACAGAGACTACATCTGCTGGCTGCACATTTATGAGAAAATTGTCTTCATCCCCTTCATCTTGCTGGTCCCAGGAGGGAGCCTCTGTTTTAAGGTCAGCTTAGTGTGTGGGCTTGGGAGTCCAATAAAAGAAACATTATCCTTTCCTTTTTCTTCATGCTCGCTGGCATGAAGGCAGGGAAACCTTAGGTGACACACAGGGGACTGGATTACTGTTGTTGAACGTAGGCAAGGATTGGGGTGTTGTGGGCTGGCAGAAAGTCTGCTGAGCAGCCCTGGTTTCTCTTTCCAGTGGGGATGCTGAAAGTTGTGTCAGTCCAAGAGGAACAGAGGAGACTAGATCAAGAACTAGGAAGCCAGGGGCTGGGGTTGTGGCTCAGAGGTAGAGCGCTCGCCTACCATGCGTGAGGCACTGGGTTTGATCCTCAGCACCACATAAAAATAAAATAAAGATATTGGAAGAAAAAAAAAGAACTGGGCAGGCAAGTTTGGCTCAGGGCCATTCCACTGACTTTCAGGGTAAGAAGGACGAGCTGTCTATCTCCCTGGGAATGACAATTCACTGGCATATGATTGATTATTCACAATAGTAACACTTGTCACAGGAGTGGTTTCTTCTGTGCTCCATGCTCTCACCTTTGAGAACAACGTCATTCATAGTAGAGCCTGTGTCCCTCACTGGTAGGTGTGGCATTTTACAGATGAGGACAATATGGCTCAGCGTGGGTAACTGATCTCAATATCACACAGTCCCTCCTTATGTAACTGGCAGGGATTTACATAATGCTTTGAGAAATTGTGCTCATCATTTCAGCCCAGTGTGATTACAGCTGAAAAGCTTGTTGTCTGAGTTGAAAGGGTCCATTCAGAGATGGGCGGAGACCCAGCCTCAGAGCTTCCACTCTCTCCAAGCTAACCTCAGCCCCAGGATCTTCCCTGTGCCGCCTGTGGCTGTGGTGCTTATTGTATTTGGTCCGAGATATGCTCAGGTCCTCAGAAATCCTGTCTTCCTAGGGATGCTGGCCTCCTCCCGAAGGAGTCCCCTTTCTCTCCCAGGATGCATCATTCCTTTGCTTCAATTTCACTAAGAAGAATCTCTTCCTATTATTGATGCCCCTCTATCCCATAGCACTGAAAATAAGACTGAAGTTATCATATCATTATATTATTCTCCCACAGTATATAAAGGTTGCCCATCAGTTGCAAATTATTCATGGGATAAAGGAGGAGCCGGGCGCAGTGGTGCATGCCTGTAATCCCAGCAGCTCAGGAGGCTGAGGCAGGAAGGGTCACAAGTTCAAAGCCAGCCTCAGCAACTTAGCAAGGCCCTAAGCAACTTATGGAGACCCCATCTCTAAATAAAATATTTTAAAAAGGGCTCAGGGTGTGAAGCAGTGGTTAAGCAACCCTGGGTTCTATCCCCAGTACCAAAAGTGGGGTAGGGAGTAAATGATTGGATAGGTTACCAGACCCAGGTTTGGGGCTTCATTCCATTGGAAAAACAATGTCCCAGAGACAAGTGCTGGGGAGAAAGAAAGGCCTTATTCTGTGGCCAAAGAATGGAGGAGAATTAGCTTCACTCACAATCAACTTCTTAACTCCGGTATAGGATGGGAATAATGAGGGAGAGAAACAGCTTAATAAATGTGAGGAATATTTGTGTCTATTTTAGAAATAGGTGTGTATCTTCCAGGAACTTGGGTGCCATCTCTTTTCACTCCTTTTGTGGTCTAGTGTTTCTGGTCCTGGAAGCTGATGGGTGTTGTTAGTTTTGAAAGGGCAAAGGGAGAAAGAGATTAGGGAAGTCTAGGGCAAGTTAACCTTATATTATAGTTTTAGACAAAACATTTCTCAAGTGTTGGACAGGTCTATAAGCAGAACTTAGTAGAATATGACCCTAAGGTCAAGGCAACATAGGGGACAGACACAAGATGAAGACAGAGATGCTAAGTATTTTCATCTGTACCCATTGGACATCTATAGGCCCAAGAGAAGAGTCAGTATTTCAGCAGAAGCAGCCTTCAGGTCCCTGAAGAGTAACCTAGGCAACCGTTATCATCATATCCTACACATCAGAGGTCTTATCTACAGCAACGCTAGTGAGAAACTAATAATGTATCATTCAGCTGTGTGACCTCCAAAATTAGTGATTTTGAAAAATCTCTAATTATGAAAAAGTCTTATGAAAAAGTCAATTAAGAGCCAGCTAAGCTAGAGTGTTTATTTAGGTTTTTCCTTGGTAACAGATACATGAATGAATGAGAAGTTCATAACCAGAAATAAAAATATTTTGAACATAAATAAAATCAGTTTGAATTCCTTGTTAAGAATGAATTTTAAAAGTTCTTGGAAAATCAAGGTTGTGGATGAAGGCTCAGAGCTGAGCTAGCATGGTAGATACAAGGGAAAGGAGGTGGCTGCTAAGTTGAACAGAGGTAGCAGGGGTATAGGGATAGGCACCTGCTAGAAGTGGGCAGCAGGGGGCAATAGAAAAAAAAAAGGGAGTATAGACCGAGGAGAGGGATAGTTGGGTCAAATGGTGGTTCCATTCCTAATTTTCCAAGAAATCTCCATACTGCTTCTCCATATTGGCTGCACCAATTTGCAGTCCCACCAGCAGTGTATGAGTGTACCTTTTCCCCCACATCCTCACCAACACTTATCGTTGTTTTTCTTCATAATAGCTGCCATTCTGACTGGAGTGAGATGAAATCTTAGAGTGATTTTGATCTGCATTTCTCTAATTGCTAGAGATGATGAACATTTTTTCATATATTTGTTGATTGATTGTATATTATCAGCTGAGAAGTGTCTGTTCAGGTCCTTGGCCCATTTATTGATTGGGTTATTTGTTTTTTGTTTTTTTTTTTTTTTTGATGTTTAACTTTTTGAGTTCTTGATATACCCTAGAGATTAGTGCTCTATCTGATGTGTGAGGGGTAAAAATTTGCTCCCAAGACATAGGCTCTCTATTCACCTCACCAGATTAAAAACAGCATGCTACAGAGACACAGCCACATCAATATTTATAGCAGTGCAATTCACAATAACTAAACTGTGGAACCAATCTAGATGCCCTTCAATAGATGAACAGATTAAAAAAATGTGGCATATATACACAATGGAATATTTTTCAGCAATAAAAGAGAATAAAATCATGGCATTTTTAGGTAAATGGATGGAGTTAGAGAAGATAATGCTAAATGAAGTTAGCCATCCCAAATAACCAAATGTTGAATATTTTCTTTGATATAAGGAGGCTGATTCATAGTGGGATAGGGAGCAGGAGCATGGGAGGAATAGATGAACTCTAGATAGGGCAGAGGGGTTAGAGGGGAAAGGAGGGAGCATGGGGTGATTAATGATGGTGGAATGTGATGATCATTACTATCCAAAGTACATATATGAAGACACAAACTGGTGTGAATATACTTTGTATACAACCAGAGATATGAAAAAGTGTAATAAGAATTGTAACACATTCTGCTGTCATATATTAAAAAAAAAAAGGAAGAAAGAAAAAAGGAGGAACAATGCCAGTGGCTGTGAAGAAGCAATGACCAGATTTGAAAATGGACTCAGGTGGAGACTAATAGGAAAGATGGTTTTTAATGAAATTGGAAATTTAGGCCATGACGTTTGCAGCTCCTGGGAGGAGTGCGAGAATCCAGCACAAAGCTGGTGGGGAGTTTCCCTGTGGAAATGTTGGCTGGCAAATGGAAATTGACTACTAGAATCTGGGCGGGTGGCCAGGAGCAGTGGAACAGAATTTGCATTGATCCAATTCTTACCTGGTATCAGGCCTGGCCCACAAGCCGTAAAATAAGTGGCCCTTTAGGTGGCATCTGAAGGAGCTCCTCAGGCCAGTGACTTCTGTCTGTTTCTCATTCCCATTGTTTCTCTTCTAGACAGCTGACCTCTAGTTTTCACACACAATTAGGTTCTACTCATCCTTTCCAACGTCCCTTGATTCTGCCTTGATTGTAAAAAATCTTCCATGATCCCCTTGGAATGAATCGCAGTCTTTTCAGCAATCCCACAATACCTATATGGAGGCCACTTATTTAGTATTTTTGACTATAGAAAGCAGGGCATAGCATGACACAGGGATTCCATGGCCTGCATGAAACGTTTTCTCCTTTACCATTTGGTAAATGAAAGAGAGAGATTGGCACCATTCAACCATTTCTCTTATGAAAAAAACAATGTATTCCAGTGCTGAGGAATGATGCAGGGTCATGGGGCTGTGGTCAGTGATTCAATCAACCTCTCTCTGTTGCCTGGTAGATTTAGGTAGGCAACTCTTAGACTTGAGAGGGGCTGCCCAGTCTAACTGCCCACACAAATGAATAAGCATTGTGTCTGCCTGGTGGCAGTGACAGGGAAGTGTGTCACACCAGCCTTGATGCTTGTTAAAGAAAAGGCTGGATGGACGGTCAGGAGGAGGACAAAGAAAGAAGAACACAGCTGCTTTCCCCACTGATTCCTCCTTCTGGAGCTTACTGAGTGTATCAGACAAGATAGATTCAATTATGCCATGGTAAGAAACAATACTCAACTCAATAGCTTAAAACAACAAGTTTCTCTCTCATGTTCCAAGTCTATCACAAGTTGCCTGGGGGCCTTTCTCCTACTTAATGGTTTCAAGATGATGAAGTGCCCACCATGCTAAATGCTTTTGACTATGTCAGAGTGGAAAGAAAGAGGCTCTGGAGCATTTTGTAGGGGTCATTAAATCCTCTAGCCTTCTCATCACTTCTGCTCAAAGTCCAGAGGCCCCACCTAACAACCAGGGGCTGGGAATTGCCTTCTTTCTATGCTCCGAATGCTGGGAGTGAGTGGCAGGTACAGCGACAGCCATGATTCAAGTCTTGTGCGAGTGGCCTGGCTGATTTCCATTTGGTCTAGAAGGAATAAGTTCCCTACATTGTTCACTCGATTGTGACAAGGAATGCCTAGAGACATAGGAAAGACAAAGTATGTGTATGTTAAGGACATAGTCACTCCTAGAAGTGTCCCTAGATTAATGAGAGGCACCTGTCCCACTTGTGAGGATCCTGTACAGAGTTCCAGATAGTGGAAGGCAATTGGGAGAAGCCATGCAGAATAGGATAATTTTTAAGCGTTTCCCCCCTCAGCCCTCAAAAGACTGGAGACCTCTGAGACCAGCTGGCCTCTATTAAGTAGTTTTCCTCTCCATAGGGACAGTGACGAATCCTCCCTGCTTTGAAGGTTGCTACTTCCACTATAAATCAAGCCCTGGAGAGAGAAGCAATGGCGGTGATTAATAGTGGAGCCTGAAATCCAAACTGTAATCAGTCAGAGATTTGTCATTGGCATTAGAGTTGGGGATGGAGCTATAATGGATGATTTGGACCCAGGGTGGCTGTCTCTAAATGTGTTAATTACCTTGGTATAAGTGGTTGAAAGTGATGATTAAAAAATGTAGAGGTAGGCATAGCAGAACTCACGGCCACTATCCACCCCTTCTGCCCTGTGCTGATACATTCAAAGGAGAAATCCAGCGGCAGGGTGGTGCCCTGGCCCAGTGCAGATGGAGTTGGTAAGCCCAGCTTTGAGGTCCTCCAGGAGAAATGACAGAGACCTTCCTCTAAGTGGCTGAGACTCATAGGGGCAGACTATGCCTGGTTTACCCACCAAGGGTAACCAACCTCTGGAATGATGGCTCTTATGCTTTGATTCCAAGATTACTGTCTGGCAAATCTAAGGAAGATGCAAATCTAAGCAAATGCAATTCATTCTATATCAGACTTTGAAAATAAAGAAGATGCCTTTAGTTACAAAATGCATTTCTTACACGTGTGCCCGTGCATGTGTTTATTTTTAATGTGTGCATATGTGTTTCTCCCTCTGTATCTGCCATATGGGGCAGTTAGCTCATCTGCCTAAAATGAGAGACCAAAGCCATGTTCTGTACCTACAATGGACAGTCCCCTGGCCCCAGAAGTCTTGGTTTGTGAACACAAGCCGTATTTCTACTGCCAGCTAACCTTTGGCAAATGCACACATTTAGTTAGTTCAGTTCATTTTATCAAATATTTGTAAAGTCTCTAAGTGTCAGGCATTGTGCAAAGCACTTTGCAAAAGGAGATAAGAAAAGTATAGACTTTGACCTGGTCAGCTTACAGAGAACTGTAGTATATCCATGCGCATTAGAAAGAGGAGGATAATGGCTCTATATGGATAGACTGTGGAAGGTTCCCCTAAGAGAGGGTCAGAAAGCATGTGGAGGGGCTAAGAGGTACAGGATACAGTGAGCAGAACTTTGTTTTGAAAGTGGAATTTGAGTTGGGCCTTGAAGGACAGAAAGATATTGATAGGAAGACCAAAACATTCATAATGGACTAAATATAAGATGCTGAGGACCCCCCAACACACATAATATGGTACAGTTTTTCCTTGATATCTGTGGGGGGTTGGATATACGATCCCCTGTGAAGACCAAAATCCACAGATGCTCAATTCCCTTATAGAAAATGGCATAGTATTTGCACATAACCTATGACATCCTGCCATAGACTTTAAATCATCTCTAGATTTGTCTGTATTAGATATTTGTAATATTGAATATAATGTAAATGCTAAGTAAATAGTTATTAGGGAATAGTGACAAGAAAAATTTACGTGTTTAATTTTTTTTCAAATATTTTTTTTCAACATTTTTTTTCAAATATTTTCAGTCTTGGTTGGCTGAATCCATGGATATGGAGGACCAACTGTGTAATATATAATATAAATAACAATTTATATATTAGATACAATATCATGTAATTTATAGTCTCTGTATTATATAACATAAACATAATTTATATTATGATTTGTATTGTATAAATAAATTATATATGTAAACAAAACAAATTGTAATATATAAATTTTTAATAAAAATTTTTATAAATATAACATTTTATATTTTATAAAATATAAAAATTATTTATATAAAATGTCTATATTTATTTATATAAAATGTATGTTTATATTAAATGTGAATATATATATATATATATATATACATATATATATATATATATATATCTACATATATATAAATTCTCCCCGCATGTCTGGGTAAGATGATGTATTTTGCATAGCTGTAGACTTCCCCTTAATACTGTCCTAGACACCAAATTTCTCCCTTGCAATCACCCTTTAGCTTATAGCTTTCATTTCTGGTAAAATGTGAACACTCTTCAGAGGGTTCATAATTATTTTAAGCTCTTTTTACCCTGTGTGGCTGGATTGGGAGTGGGGGAGCTTCATCTTCCTGCTGGTGGCTCCCTCCATCTGGCCCTTCTTGCCTGGGCTGGTTTCTCTTCCCTTGTCCCCAAGGTTGCACTATACCTGTTTATCACTGTTCCTTGATTTTTCTCTTGGGTTCTTATTTATCATCAAGCCAAATGCTATTTTTCAATTCTTTTTTCTGGGCCCTCTTGTATTTGAAAGAGATACTAGAAAAGGATGCACAGAGACTAGAAAAACAAGAACAAGGCAGTTAGAGGATCAGTAGGAGCCCTAGGACTTTTGTCCTTGTGGTCCTGCCTTGCTTCAGATATCACAGTGCTGGATCGCCAGCACCATTCTTCAAAGGGGTCAGAGACTCACAGGAGCAAGTGTAGAGGGCCTGAGTTCATTTGCAATTGAATGTAAAACATGGAGAACTTCCCATAAATGGTGACCATCCTGGGGCCGTGACTCCAGACTGCTACAGGAAGGGTCTGGTGTTATCAGAGCTTAGGGGGCAGTGTCGAGGCAGAATCACTTGCTGGAGGAATTGGATCAGCTTTTCCTCTCTCTGACCCAGGCCTGTGTCTCTGCTTCCTCTTCAGCTGGTGCTGCCAGAGTACTCCATCCACAGCCTCTTCTGCATCATGTTCCTGTGTGCCCAGGAGTGGCTCACCCTGGGACTGAATGTCCCTCTACTGTTCTATCACTTCTGGAGGTAAGTCTGTCAGAGGCTGGCCCGTCCTCCTCTTTTCTGCCCAAATAGCCTGCTCTCAAATGACAGTGTCCCACGAATAGATCAGCCACTTAGTGCCATCCCTTCATCCCTTCCTTTGGGGGACTTTCTCTCCAAATCCCCTTTCCCAAACTGCTCTTAGGCAGCAAGACCATATAAGGGAAGGTCCTTTATATTAGCTCCATTGATCACAACCCAAGCTCTTATAGGTCAGTATTAAAAATGGCTTCAGTGTTCTTCACAATAGTCAAAAAAAAAAAAAAGGAAACAACCCATGTGCTCGTTGGCTGGTAAATGGATAAACAAACTGTGATATATCCATGCAATGGAATATAATTTGACAATAGAAAGAAATGAAGTATTGATAAATGCTACAACATGGATGAACCTTAAAGAAAATATAAATGGAAAAAAGCCAGGTACAAATGGGCACATATTATGATTCCATTTATATGAAAGGTCCAGAATACTCAAATCTATGGAAACAGAAAGAAAATTAGTGGCTTCCCAGGGCTGGATGGGAGCAGGAATGGGGAGTGATCACTAATGGGTTTAGAATTTTTTTTTTAGGATGATGAAAATGCTCTGAAATTAGTGGTAATGGTACACAACTCTCTAACACACTGTAACCCACTGACTTGTGCACTTTAAAAGGGTGAATTTTATGGTATGTAAGTCATATCTTAATACAAAAAGCACCTACCAGATGGGCCGAATTTTCTGGGACAGTTCTGATCTCACATATTCTTTTCCCTGCTAAAGCCATGTGTCAAATCATGTGATTTGGGCTTTTTTTGTAAAATATAGCTACCATATGGATATAGGAAGCATGGACGAGAGAATTAAAAAGATGGAAGAGAATGTAATTGTGCAGATAAATTGCCCTCTGGACCTCTTGCTCCCAGAGCTCTGGATGCCCAAACCATCATTATTTGACCATGAAATACTTAATCTTCATTTAGTTTTTATTTAGTCACATCAGGAGCATTTCACTCTTTCATTTAGTAAATGTCCAGAACACATACTACCTGTTAGGCATTGTGGAGGATTCCAAGATGAGTTTAAAATATAACCCCTACTCTCAAGTTATATATCCTAGGGTAGAAGAAAATACATTCTTTTCTTTCTCTTTCTGACTTTCTTTCTTTTTAAGATGTAGATGGACATGATTTATTTAATTTATTTATTTGTATTTGTATTTATTTTGATGCTGAGGATAGAACCCAATGCTTCTTGTTTGCTAGGCAAGCACCCTACCACTGAGCTACATCCCTAGCCTGAAAATATACTCTTAACAGACATATGATGAGTATCTATAGGAGCGTAGGGAAAGAAACAGTTAAATTAGACTGAAGAGTGACACTGGAAAATCTGGAAAGCGTTTGCAAAGGTCCAGAAGTAAGAGAGCACTTGTGTGTTTGGGGAGCAGCATTTGCTTGGTGTGGTTGGATGTAGGGTTCTTCGAGGGGGTAAGAAGAGATGCAATTGACAAACAGGCTGGGAATCTTATGTGGGGTACCTGAGAAGATTTGTTGAAAAGTTGGAGTTAATTTATTTTCTAAGAAAGGGAAAGCTAAAAGAGGCTTTGGTGGAGGAAAATGGTATTTCCTGATCTGAGTTTTAGGAGGGTAGCCCTGGTAAGAAGTGTAAAGAAGTAATGAGCTAAAAGGTGAAATATTGAGGATGAAAACTAATTTCAGGGTCATAGTGAAAATCCAGATGAAGAAGATCTGACCCTGGAAGTAGAAGTTGAAATCATGAGACAACAGGAGAACACCTGTGGGTAAACTGGGCAGGACTTGGCCGAAAATTGAATAAAAGAGTGGGGTGAGAGGGACCTTCTAAGCTGGGAGGCTGGGAGGCTGGGAGGATGATGGTGCCATTGATCAAACACAAAGAATAACAAATCAAAGGTTTAGGGAGGAAAGGAAAGTGACTTGGTTACATAGAGAAGTTGTACATTGTGTCGGTCAGCTTTCTGTTACTGTAACAAAATACCTGTATTTATCACCTTACAAAGAAAAAAAGATTTATTTTGTCTCATAGTTTTGGGGGCTTCAGTTTGTACTTGATTGGTCCCATTGCCTTTGGGTTGTGGTGAGACAATACATCAGGGCAGGAACACTTAGCAGGGGAAGCTGCTCACCTTTTGGCAACTGGGAAAAGAGAGAAAGAGAGAGGAGGGGGAGGGACAGAGAGAGAGAGAGAGAGAGAGAGAGAGAAGACTGGTATCCCATAATTCTCTTTGAGAGCACAACCCCAGTGACCTAAGATCTCCCACTCAGCCCCAACCTCTTAATGGTTCTATCACCTCCAATAATACCAAGTTGGGGGCCAAGCCTTCAATACATGGCTCTTTGGGGTTAAGTAAAAGCAATTTGTTAAAGAGAGAACACAGAACACAGAGAGTAGCCAAATAGAATAATTACAGTGTTGTAATGTAATTACACCTTTTACCACATTTTACCTGGATCAATATCTGTAACAGCTGACTGAGGTGGGTTTAGTTTTCCCTGCATCACATAAGGGAACACAGAGACTCAACAGGGTGGGTCAGCTGCCCAGGGTCACTTACCCTGTGCCTGGCAGGACCATGGTTCCATCTCTCCATGGTGTGAATCTCAGTCCACGTCCTTGCTACCTCACATGTGGCCCAAGGGGCTGTCTCTTCTCCCCCTAAAAGAAGTTTATCCTGAGGTCCTTTAAGTTGGGAGCTGTCAATGGAGGGTATCAAAAGTGTGGTCATGGGGTGAGGATGTAGCTCATACATCACGTGCTTACCATGCTTGAGGCCCTGGGTTTGATCCCCAGCACCACCAAAGAGAAAAAAAATGTGATCAATGTATGAGACTTTGATTGTTGTGCTATTCTTAGGGCTGGGACTGGTCTAAATGGAAGAAAATGGAAAGTACCAGTGCCCCTAGGCTCAGAATCTGTGCATCCAAAGAGGAAGAGTAACTGTAGTCTTGCCAGTAGGGACCTTGACTTATTTTTTGGATCCCTGATAGGATCTAGCAATGAGATCCTATATACTATACACTGTTACTAACACAATTAGTAAGTGCCCAAACATGAAAGAAAAAAAATAAAAAAAGAATGAGAATAAAGAATTCCTTAAAAACCAGAGTCTTTGCCGTATGTGGTGGTGCATACTTGTAATCCCAGCGACTTGGGAGGCTGAAGCAGGAGAATTGCAAGTTTGAGGACAGCCTCAGGAATTAGTGAGGCCCTAAGTGACTTAGTGAGACCCTGTCTCAAAATAAAAAATGAAATGGGCTAGGGATGTGGCTCAGGGGTAAAGCACCCCTGGGTTCAATCCTCAGTACCAAAACAAACGAGCAAAACATCAGAGTCTTTGAACACCTGGTTTTCCTTTTCCAACAGACCCAGGTCAGGGATGTTTCTCATGCCATTAAAGTCCCTCGGCTCTCACTCTCAATTTGCTTCAGTACAAGTAGAGCTGTCTGCCACTGATTCGGTGCCCATTCTTTTTGCAGGTTATTTGCATACATCACTTCACACAATCATCACAACTGTCCTTTGAGGTGGGCAATTTCATCCCTGTTTTATAGATGAGAAGTTAAGGCCAAGACAGGTTAATGACTGACCTAAGGAAGATCATTCTGGTGACCAGGAAACAGACCCTGGTTCTTTCCACCAAAACATTTGGTCACCCTGTCCCTCTGCCTCCACTTAACAAGGTCACCTGGGAACAAAGCCCCAGTGAAAGCAAATAGGTTTTGAAATCTCCTCCCGGAAAGAGGAGAGGTGAGTGGCCCAGAGGGCTATGATCTGGCAGGTATCATTGAATCTGGCTTGTGATGTCCTCTCTGCATAATGTCGGTGACAGATCCCGTCAATGCAATTCTTTGAAGGGGAAGGAAAAGGGAACTGAGATGCCAGGTCTGCAGGTTGCTGTGTTATAGGGATGGTCTTCAGAACCACTAGGATGGGTCACCTGGTCCTTCCTCAGGATCGAGAACCACTGCCTGTCCCAGAACCTTGAAGGAGCCATGAATTCTCACTCCTGCCTCCTCCCAGGATTCCTTTTCCAGAGGGATGAAAAGCAGCCTGCTGGGTGAATTCAGCTGCCCTGTGTTCTTGGGCTGAAGAGGTGCAGCCAGTGTCCTGGTAGGGGCTAAAGGTCAGGTCCTGAGGGCAGCAATCCAGGGGGTGCTCTCCTCCCTGGCCTTGGCCACTGATGTGACACTTGTGTGGATTTGGGGCTTATGAAGCAGACAGCCTGCTGTGGTCTTTCTCCTCCACCCATAGCTCTTTTACTCTTCCAGCTTCCCCATGGATGGAGAATGTTCTTTCTGCTCTTCTGGGTCTTTCTATCAAGAAAAGAAGTACCTAAAAATTACTCTATATCCAAATGGGAATATGATGTCCCTCTTAGAGTTCTACCTCTGAGGGTTTGCATAGAGAGAAATACTTAATTCAAAATAGTTATTATTATTTGCTGTGCTGAGGATCAAATTCAGGACCTTGTTCATGCCAGGCAAGCTCTCTGCCACAGAGCTACATCCTCAGTTCCAAAGTAATGAACTTTAAGGCAGAATGTAGGTACAGTGGCACAGAGGCCTACCTTCACCACAGTTGCGTCTGTTCTGAAAGGAAGCCCTTCCTAGTACTCCCAGAGGACACCAGGAGACACATTTTTTTTTTCCTTTCCATCAGAGCATCATTGTACATGGGAAAGTCACTCTGATCCTATTAGAAGATGGTGGCAGAGCCACATTTGAGTGGTGCCCGGCAGAAGGAAGAAGACTGGCAGGGATGACAGGAGGGAAGTCCTGGATCAGGAGGGCTTGACCCAGGTGATGTTGGAAGTCCCAGAGCCTCAGAGCCAGTGATGCCATGTCCTCTTTCCCTGCAGGTATTTCCACTGTCCGGCAGATAGTTCAGAGCTGGCCTACGACCCGCCAGTGGTCATGAATGCAGACACCTTGAGCTACTGTCAGAAGGAGGCCTGGTGTAAGCTGGCCTTCTACCTCCTCTCCTTCTTCTACTACCTTTACTGGTGAGTTTCTGCCCCTCCAGGTGGATTTGACTCTTGCAGAAAATGGAAGGGGATTTTCCCAAGGGAATTTCTACCTCCTTTGGGGAGGCTGCCTCCAGGGGCTTGGCTGATGAGGGTGGGAGTAACGGTCAGTTGTGTCTGACTCTAGTTCAGGATCGAGGACTTCTGTATAAAGGAGTAAGAGGCGGAAGGTCCTGTACACATCCCTATGGCCACAGTTAAACACATTTTACCACCATCTTTCAGGAGATAGTTGGTGAATTGCCATTGGCCACTCCTTCCCAGAACACTGTTACTCCACCCATCAAGTTACCTGTGGCCCTAGGAGCACAGCCTCATCCCAAGACCCTTTTTCCCCAGCCTGTTTCTAAAGATTCTTGGGCACCATAAGAGCAATCCCCAGTGGCAGTCATGCTCTGCAATGTGGCACATTGGGTCATTAAATGCTTACGCTCACAATTTTCCCACATTATATAACACCACTCTGCTGACTTTGCAACTCCCTGTTGGGAATCTCACCTTCTCACCTCTTCACTCAGAATGTCCTAGCTAAGCAGGTAGCTATAAACAGACCGTCTTATGGTTTGATACCCCAGAGTATCTTTTTTGGAAACATCTCTTTCCTGTTTCTCTTTGTGATTATCTTGGGGCCTCTCTCCTGTTACCTTGCCACCTCTTGTGGACCCCAGACATCCCAGTGCTGTTTCCAGACAGGGTGATAGTTGTATAGAGGAAAAGTGGGGATGTTAGACTCTATAGACACCTCTGGGTTTGGATTGGGCTGTGGTAGGCTGGGAAGCGACTGTGTTGTCCAGCATTTAAAAATGAACCAGGCTCTGAGCTAAGAGCTTTGTATGAGATAAATACTATCCTCGTATTAAAAAACGAGGAGATGGCTCTGAGAAGGTAGATAATTCTCCAAGGTTACAGCTAATAGCGTCACGGTGGGAAGTCTATTCCCAGGCTGATGCCAAACCTGAACTCTTAACTTACCGCCTGTTTTAGAGAAACACTAGACAAGTCTTTATCAATGATGGATGGGAAGTGCAGAGAGCATCCTTCTTAAAAATGCAAATTTCTGGACCTAGTTTTACAAGTCAGACTTTCAGAGGCCTAGATGTCTGCACTTTAAATGTGCCCCTGGTGTGGGGGGGTCAAATGCACACCTCAGGGTGAGCACTGCCCCTGGAGTGTCTGCTTTGTTGGCCTTCTCCCCCCCTCTCTACCCCCACTGCCTGCAGGCTCAGCTTCTTCCAGGATTCAAGGTTCCTCTAGAATTTTCTTTTTGAAGTTAAGAGTTGCTTCAGGCTCAAGGTTTCACTCCAATGGAGTTTCCTGCTTCAACTTGAAGGGAACCTAAGGGGTTTTAATGCCTCTGGTGATTTCTGAGATGCCCAGCAATTCACCCAAGTCTTTTTGGCTTCAAGTTTGAGCTTTTTAGCAACTCAGGCTGGTTCCTGTCATGGGGACAAAGCTCTCATGGCCTGAGCGACTCCATACCTTGGTGGTTTCTTAGGTGACCTCCTTCTTAGGTCTTTTCTCTGGAATGTACCCAACCTTACTTTATTCATGGGGCTGCAGACCACTCTTCTGCAGAGTCATAGGCTGAGTGGCCTGACCCCAGAGACAGCTTTGTCCCTCTTTTAAATCAGCAGAACAAAGCTACTACTTCCCCTGCCTCCTGCCCCTGAGCTGGGATCCACCCTAGTCCCCGAGACTGAGGCAAGCCAAGTGCCCTCATTTCTGTTTTGTCGCAGTAAAGGCTGGAGTCTGAAGCATCTAAATCCCCAGACAGAAAGCAATGCTGCTCTGTGTCTGCTGGGCTGTGGGGGCGGGAGCGGGTGGCGCAGGATGCTGTTGGTGGCTTCCGGGCCTTTCAGTAGACGTGATCATTCTGTAACTGAGTATGTTCCTGACATTCTGCTTAACGATCTGTCCTTGAGTCCATCACTCCAGCTCCTTCATGTTAACTACTTGGTTTCCAAAATAAACTTATAAATAATGCCACCCTGCCCCACCAGGTCCCTGGGTGGTAGGCTGAGTGCGCTCATGTTTTTTTGTGAAATCTGACCTCTTGGAGCTCTTCAGGCCTCTTGGAAGACCCTGTTTCTCCCACTTCAGGAGCTCCCAACCCAGATCCAGAGCTGGTAGAAGACACAGAACTGTCAGCCTGGGCTGCTATCAGAGGGACGAAAGGGCACATGTGTGCAGAGCTGCCTCTGAGCTCAGCACTGGGTTAGAATCTCATGTGAGTGCCCCTGAGGACCATGTGAAGGTGGGGTTGGCATTTTACAGTTTGAGGTTCCTGAGAGCCCCCAGAGAAGAAACATGTCCAAAGAGGCTGCTCATAATTACCAGTTCATCTGGCTCCAGGGCCCAAGCTTATTCCACTCCATGGTGCTAACAATATGGCTATATGGCATATAGCTATATGGCAATCCCTTCTCGGTTTATCTTGTGGGCCAGGAGATGTTTGTGGCTGTGCGAGATGGAGACGAGCTAATGCTAATAGTGGCTGGTGAGTTCAGTGTCACTCCATAGAAATAGTCAACACACTCAATAGAAAGAGCTTTTGAAACCCAGAGTATAACAGGGCCATATTATCTTCCTAAGCTGCAACATCCTCCTGCCCAGTTATCCTGGATGGTGGCTGCCTCTTTTCAGGTTTATTTCTCTCACTCTCTAATTACATTATTTATGGCTTACTTGTCCCTTGATAGCAGTGAACTTTTCTGTTTCGTTCACCTTTGTATCTGCAGTGCCCTGATCAGTGTCCAGCACATAGTTGGTGCTCATTAAAACCTTGTTGTTTGTTATTGCAACTTGGGTACATGTTTATTTGAGGCAGGGACGAGGGTTGCACATTCACCATTGTTTCCCTGCACTGAGAATGGGGCCTGGCATACAGTAGGCGCTCAATCACTATTGAATAAAAGGATGAGTGGAAGTGAATTAAAGACATCCACAAGGAGGCTCAGTGTCATAAGGGAAAAAGGACTAGACTTGGAGTTAGTGTCACTAGCCATATGGTTTGAGTGAGTCCCTCTAGCTCTAGCCCTGGCCAGCGGTGCTTTGTGAACATCAGGCCCATCATATTGTGGAAAATGGAGTGTGGGCTGCTCAGAAGAGCTCGTTTGTCCTCACAGCTGCAAAGGTTTAGAAAGGAACATTTTCATTTCTTTGCCTGGGTTTTGCTTCTTAGACTATCCTGTTTGCTTTCTGTAATGTGAAAAGGTGATTTTCTTTTTTGCCAAATATTCAAAAAGTGTTTTATTTTGGTGTGGATCATTCAGTAGCCTTGCAGAATTAACTTGAAGTTTCTTCTAAGAGCACAAGATGCATGCCCCTCCACTCTTGGTACTGTTGGAGCACCACCTTAGGAACCATGCTCATAATGTTTGGAGTTCATTAACACAGGAGGGACGGGGAGTTACCCAGTGTTGAATTCATATAGTTCATATGCCCGGTGGCGGTGGCGGGGAGCTGTGTTCACACACTGGTGCTGACAGTAGCGATGGTGATCTTTACTTGAGATCTGTGGTGCTAACATATTTTGCATCACCATCTGGGAGCCCCTGGACACAGCCATTATGTAAACATGTGACAGCAGCTGGTGGCATAAAGTATCTGCTATACCCCCTGCCTCCCCCAGCGACCTGCCCTGCAATTGCAGGAAAAGAAATAAGAACCATAATAGTCCTCCCGATGAGAATAATAATAGGTACTTATTGCAATCACATCTTTTATCCAAGGGACACAGTATGTTGTCCTAACAAATGCTCATTTCAGCATTATGGGAAGTCCAAGGGGCACAGTAGGGGGTAGACCAGATGCTCTAGTGACGGGAAGGATGGAGAAGCCGAGGGGACCAGTCTTTTGGAAGCTCCTGCTAACACCCGCTTGCCTTTTTCTTTTTGCATCCAGCATGATCTACACTTTAGTGAGCTCTTAACCTAAAGGCCACGCACATCATCAGAGACCGAGATGGGAGAGGTCAAGGCTGAGAAGTCCACTTCTGCTGGTGACTGGAGGAGAAACCAGAGTGGGGACACGTGAGAAAGAGACCCGGCAGGCAGTGATTGAACAGGAAGGAACTGAAACCACACAGCGGTGGGGGCCTGAGCTAACTGTGCGTGTCTGTCATTGTCCTGGGTGTCTCCGTCTTTGGCGTTCAAATCCCCGGCCCAGGTTGAGCAGCAGGGCACCTGGAAATAGGTGATGAAAAACTAAACTTCTCCTGAGAGATGGTGGCTGCTTCCTGAATCTACTTCATCGAATGGCACCTTGCAAGTTCACATGGAGTTCCCGGATGGTGGGAATGAGGCCAGAAGGCTGCAGGCTGCCTGCTAAGGAACAAAGTGACCCAGAGTCAAGGCTGAGTCTACGAGGACAGGGGAACGATCGGAAGTCTCCAGGATGTCCTGGCCGTGCCCAAGACTCTTGTTGTACATCTTCTCAATTGTTGCCACACCTCAATGGCAGGGGCTGGAAGTCTGCAGGGTTGGCCTTGGCCAGTAACCAGCCATGAGCCTGCTGACATGCCATTTTCATACCACGCTTAGTGAGAGTCTGAGCAGTAACTTTATGAATGGGGCTTGGGGCAGTCTATTGGCAATAAGTTATGTCCAGGGTCACCGGTTGAGCTATGGAGGGGGAATATGGGAGAAGTGGATTTTTAAAACATTTGTCACACGTTCAAGGTGTTAGTCCTTCACCATCCCAAGGTGGATTCTTCCGCTGCCACCAAAAACCATTGGAGTCATTTAATGCGAATCAATTGGTCAACACTAGTCAAAGCTACCTTTTTGTAAAAAAAAAAAAAAAAAAAAAAAATCCCAAAGCAATTCCAAGCCCAGAAAATTCTGTCGAGTGGCTGCTCTGTACCGTGGGCATCCGGCAGCCAGGAAGTGAGACAACATAATTATAACTTCATTTTATGATGCTGTATCATTTGTACTGTTTAGTTCAACGTGAGGACATCAGCTTATTTAGAATTTTCCACTTGGCTTTCTCTCCATTTTTTTTTTCCTGGTGGGAGGTATGCGGGGGTTGTAAATAATGACAAGGCTGAGATTTTTATGATGTTTAAATTGGGCACAATGATTTTGACCCTCTTCCCCAAATTTCCTTGCTTTTCTACTGTTTAACATACACAGGCTATTTATACTTGTACCCAGCTCCCGTCTGAAACCTGTGAGTCAGGTTTATGAATGGTGTTTGTGTAATGCGTTGTGTGCTATGTTTAAAATGCAGCGACAACTTGGGTGTCTCACCTCACTGACTCGTTCATTTCAACCCCATCACGGGCGGGGCTCATCTCCATATGGTTGGCAAAGTGGTAGGTAGAAAAAGCACATTTTCAAAAAGACATTGTGCTTCTAAAAATTCTACAGAAAACAAAATTCAGGCTTCTGCTGGGAGGCTAATGGCTAAAAACTGGAGAATCGGAGGTGGAGTTTTGAAGAAGACTTCCCTTGGCCAATACACTTCCTCCTGGCTGGGTAACCATTGGCGGGAGTAATTACCTTCAGGACTGCTTGGTCTCAGCGTGGCTGTGTTCCTGAGAAGATGAATTATCCTCATCCAGAGAAACAAGCCTCAGCTGGGTGTGGTGACACACACCTGTGATCCCTGCAATTTGGGAGGCAGGAGGATCACTAGTTCAAAGTCAGCCTCAGCAACTTAGGAAACATTAACACTATGTAATGGTGTGCTACTGTGCATCTCTTCTCACCTTCAAGTTCAGTGATGTTCCAATAGTAGCTTGAACTTGGCCATGATGGTAGTGTTTATACCATAGAAATTGGTAAATGCTCCAGATTAGGCCCCATGTTCTTCCTCACTCCCCACCCTCTTCCCTTCCCCACATGCCAAACATTAACTAGTATACACTGTCCCTAGCTCTGGCACATTGTATGACTGCCTCAGAGGATCCAGTGACCAGAGTGGCACTGGACAGCCAGGACCACCAAGGGCAGCATCCCTATCCCTGATGCCATAGCACTGGTTGCTGGGTCTGAGGACATGGGCACCAAGAGAAACTCCTTAGAGTTTTCCAGAATCTTAATAATCAGAAAGTGAATATTTTCCTTGAGCAAGGGAGAGCTCACCATTCCCAAGAATGAGTTCAGGAGAGAGCTTCTCAGGGGGACACGGCTGGTGAATTGATTCTGTTCCTATAGACAGGCAGAGCCATAGACATTGTATGGCTGGGTCCAGAGGCCCTGGGGAGGGGAGTCATTTAAGCTCACGTTCACTTTGCTAGGTAGGAAAACAATAGCACCCACCATTCTGGTTTGTTATAAAGAGTACATGAATTGATATCTGCAAATACTTAGAACAGGGCCTGGCACATGGTAATTGCTCCCTAACTCCACAGAGGGCAAGCCTTCCCTGCCATCCACACTCTGCCATATGCCCATGCCCAGGCAAATTCTACCCTTTGGGGGATCATGGAGACCACTGGCCATATGGGAATGGAGGGAAGATCCCTGGACCTGGCTGCTCTCCTGACCCCCGATAGTATCCCAAGTCGAGGGGTCAGGCTAGGACCTAACTCCCTGTTTCAATGCCATGTCCTCTAGCCAGTAATGATAGCAACTGCAGCTGACCATGCACTGGGCTCTCTGCAAAGCATTTGATTAAATCCTCATGGTACTAATTCAAAGTAGGACTGTCTTCAGTGTGTGCTTGGAATTCCTAAGGCTTATGGGGGTCAAGCACATGAGCTAAGTTCACAATTGCTAATAAGTAGTGCAGATTCCAATCCGGGTCTTTTTGACTTTAGGACCTTGAACATACTTGTATTCCTGAAAGGGTGATGCACATCCCCAGAGAGGGAGGATGGGAGGTGATAAAGACAAGAGAAGGGAAATAGAGATGAAACAGGAGGAGGGCCATTGCAGGACTGTGGCTCTGCTCACCTCCTGTGTTTCACAGCAAGCAAGTCAGCATGAACGACATTATAATCATAAGCATTTGGGTTGCTGGCTCTTGTACCAGCTTCTTAACCTTTTTGAGACTCAAGTTTCTCATCTGTAAAATGGGGTAATAGTACCTCCCTTGAACGTTGTGATAATGAAATGAATCGTGCGTGCACAGAGGGCTTGGAGCAGAGAACCTGTCTCCACAAATCTTGAACCAACAAATTCTGCTCTTCAGCGCCCTATTCTGCTGCCCCTCTCTTCACAGCATTGGAGGATTATGCAGATGAAGCGGGTAAGATGCTTCTCATAGTAACACTTAGCAACCCTCAATGAATCCAGCTTTCTTCCTTTCCTCCCTCTGTCCTGGGGGCGTACTATCCTCGGTTTGCGACATGGGGAACAGAGCTCAGCTCCCCCTTCTTAAGAAAAGTCTCCCCTTAGCTTCCTATTTTTAGGCTTGGTAATTGCACCAATGTTGAATAAAGTTGTCATCGTTATGACAGTTTTGTTCTCCTACAGAAGAGATGAATG
The DNA here is from genome assembly GCF_001458135.2 of Marmota marmota marmota. Taxonomy (NCBI): domain Eukaryota; kingdom Metazoa; phylum Chordata; class Mammalia; order Rodentia; family Sciuridae; genus Marmota; species Marmota marmota. The sequence goes on along the minus strand of NW_026000016.1, from coordinate 23,702,325 downwards.
CAGCCAGCAAAATGCTTTGACAACAATTAATCGCACACATGCTGTGTCATTACACAGATCTAGTTCATAACCCTTTCTTTTTTTGGACTTGGGCTGTTGCTTTCACTGTGCTCTGGTAAATGACTCTTTGGGCAGAAACTCCTCCAGCCCTCAGAGCTGCTGGTCCACGCTGGACGCCTCAGGGCTGCTTCTCCTCCCAGGCTTGGGCAGAAGGCTGTAGTCACTGCGGCTGTTTGAGGAGGGTGGCATCCCGGAACATGCCCCATGACCTGGTTCATCCGGGGCAGAGGAGAAAGGAGCAAACCAGGGACTGATTCTGCAGGACATGACGGGCATTGCTAGAGAAAGGTGGGGCCAAGGATTAGTTTGGTCACAGGGTAAGGCCAGGGGGTACTCTTTCCTTTTCTGCACCTTGGAAATATTTTGCACAGGTGTGTTTGAAGAGGGAGACGATCTCGGTGTTGACCCCTCGGGTTAGATTTCAATTGCTACCCATAATCCAGAAATAGAAACAGGTCAAAACAGCCACAACAAAATAACATCTTCTGGGCTTGGACCCTCCGGCTCTCTGGTATTTTCTTCCCTCATTCAATTCTGCCAGACATCTCCAGTGGCCCCAGGAGTACCTTCCTGTACTGTGAACTTGGACTCTTGGCTACTACCTGGGCCCACATTTTCTTCCTTTTCAGTTAGGTATGTGCTAGAACTGGTTTGTACAGTCTTAAGAGATCTGACTGTTCAATTTTTTAGGGATTTTGTTCAACACTAGTTAAATACAGCCATTATTGAAATAAAAATGAAAGGCTGGTGATGTGGCTCAGTGTTAGAGTGCTTGCCTAGCATGCATGAGGTCCAGGGTCCAATCCTTAGCAGCACCATCAAATGACCAAAACAAAAACAAAAACAAAATTATGTAAAATCTGAATACATTGTATGAGAAGAAGAGGTGAAATACAGCCAAAACCATTATTTTCTAATCATTTTAATATAGTTTGATATTAGCTATGCTGTTTATGCTGTTGTATCTGTGATGGAAACATTAACATTATGTAATGATGTGCTACTGTGCATCTCTTCTCACCTTCAAGTTCAGTGATGTTCCAATAGTAGTTTGAACTTGGCCATGATGGTAGTGTTTATACTATAGAAATTGATAAATGCTCCAGGTTAGGCCCCATGTTCTTCCTCTCTCCCTCCCTTCCCTTCCCTATGTGCCAAACATTAACTAATATACACTGTCGCTAACTCTGGCACATAGTATGACTGCCTCAGAGGATCCAGTGACCAGAGTGGCACTGGGCAGCCAGGACCACCAAGGGCAGCATCCCTACCCCTGATCCCACAGCAGTGGCTGCTGAGTCTGAGAACATGGACATCAAAAGCTGCTGCCTTCATGACCAGACTTGACACCCACCCCAGCAGTAAAACCAGTGGTTTGCCACTTTTGTTTCATAGAGATGATAGGTACAGTCAGCTGCCTAGTACTGTAATAAATACTTGACATAATCAACTTATAAAGAGAAAAGGTTTATTTTGGTTCATAGTTTTAAAGTTTTCAGTCCATGATCAGTTAACGCCATTACTTTGGGCCTGTGGGAGCACATCACTGTGGGAGCACATGGAGTGAAACTGCTCATCTCATAGCTAGGAAGTAAAAAAGAGAGAGAAGAAGAGACTGGGGTCCCACAGTTCCCTTCATGGGCACAACCTCACTAAGCCTCACCTCCTAATGTTCCCACCTCTTCCCAACAGTGCCACCATAAGGATGAAGCTGCTGACATGTGGACCTTTGGAGGACACTGGAGATCCAAACCATAGCAGAGAAAGACCCTTTAATTTTTCTGGACGGTGGGATGTGAGGGCTTAGGGTTGCAGGTAGGATCAGTGCAACATACTCTGCTAAGCATGAAAATACTTTGATACTTGGCCCTAGTCCCACTGTTCTTTTTTGGGGGGCAGGGGTACCAGGGATTGAACTCAGGGGCACTTGACCACTGTGCCACATCCCTAGTCCTAGTTTGTATTTTATTTAGAGACAGAGTCTCACTCATTTTTGCTGAGGCTGGCTTTGAACTCACGATCCTCCTGCCTCAGCCTCCGCAGCTGCTGGGATTATCAGCGTGCACCACGGTGCCAGGCAAGTCCCACTGTTCTTGAACTGACTTGGAGGTCCTCATTCTTCCTTCAGGATGGGTCCCTTCCCAGGAGGCTCCTCATACAATGGGATCCAGGTCTCTTGTCTGAATGCTGCGGTGGACACAGACTGCTACATCACCTACCTCATGAGGTGGTTCTAATGAACAGGGTGATCACATTTGTGAAGTGCCTAGTCCCAGGCTTGGCACATCACGTAAGCTGCCCTAATTGTTCTTTTCTCTTTCTCAGATTGGCTTTTCAGATTGTTCCCACATGTGGGCATCCCTCTCTCTCCCTGGTCTTGCGGATCCTCTTCCCCTCCGGGCACTGTGTCCTCCAGGCAGGGCAGTCTCCCCACTGGACCCCCAGGTACCACAGGGGACAGACACATGCTTTTTGGTTTAGAGGCACAAGAGTTCCCGGAGCTTGCCCTGTTTCCTGGTGTTTGCCCGACAGCCAGTGGAGAGAGACTTACATGCCGCTGCAGGGTCTCTCTTCAAACACCATCCGGGGTCTGAGCAACAAACCCTGTCCTTTTCACAAAAGCTTGACATATCCAAAACACATCACCACATTTCTGGCAGGAGTATGTGTCTGATATTCTTGAGCCAGGGAAGTAGAGAAAATGAGAAGCCAGTTAAATATCAGCCCCTGCATTAAATTATAATGAACCACATCAACCGGGCCCCCAGGCCTGGCCAGTCTGGCCTGCAGCAGTGAAAACAGCCGGCAGCAACCAGAGGCTGTGAGGGATTTTTGCCCATTAGTGGCACCATAAGGCAGGTCTTGGGGTGCTGTTCTTATTTTCCCAGAGTTAAATGGAGAAGCCACTTGATGCTAAGGTGAATTTCTAGACGGTACAAGATCCAGAGAGCCATCTCAGTGAGATGGAGATGTCCAGAGGAAGGCATGGAATCCTATGCCCAAGGTGTCTGGTCTTTGTTGTTGTTGTTTTTTAAAGATGGACACAATATATTTATGTATTTTTACATGGTGCTGAGCCTCACATGTGCGAGGCAAGCGCTCTACATCTGAGCTATAACCCCAGCCCCTGGTCTTTGTTGTTAAGTAGAGTTTCATGGTTGTATTAAAACAAGATCTAGCACTTACCCAGCTGTGTTATGGGTGCAGTGGAAAAAATGGGTCATAAGGACTCAGCACCAGTTCTGGCAATAATCATGTCTGGGTTAAAGGAAGAGAGTGCATGCAGGTGGCATTCTTCCTTTGAGACACATGGCTCCTGGCTTGGGGTCACTGGGAAACCCAACATAAGTTTTCAGCCTCACAGTCTGAGGAAGCCCGGCTGCTGCCAGATGCAGATGTCAGCACCATTTTGATGCTGATACTTCCTAGAGAGCTCTCTAGAGGTAACCCAGGGGTGCAGGTTCATGGATGAACATCAGCTTGGAAAGTGGATGGTCATCTGGAATCACTGCCATGTCCCATTTACTGTTTATTACCTGTGAACTTGCACGTGAAGATGACCTGTCCATTCTGGGAGGACACAAAGCTGAAAAGGGTTAAATCAGGCTAAGGGGAGGAGGTTTCGAAAAAATACCACAAACCCAGCCTCACTATAGGAGATAAAATAGACTTAAATGGAAGGTCTTAAGGTTGGACTCAGAAAAAATGAGCAGCAAAATACAGAAGGGGTGGGGGTAAAAGAAGATCCAATTGGTGACAAGTAGTGGTGGATGGGTTTTTAACAGACTCCAGACTCGTGTAGTTGATAGTGTGATCTGCCTTCTCCAAAGCTATGGCAGAGTCAAGCCCCATTATAGAAAGTCTAGAATCAAGTGATACTGGGACCTGGTGTCCTTGGTCCTTACCAGCTCACATAAGGAGCACTGTTTAGTTTGCAGGCACAGGCCCTAACAGGGACATTGAGAAGTTTGAACCCTCCCAGAGCAGGGTGCCTAGAGTTCATTTCATGGGATTGGAGAGAGAAATTTCCAGAAGACTATATTTAAAGAATCAAGGCTCCAAGAGGCCAGAGGACAGAAACTGTGTGAAGACAGCTTCCTCCTCCCCTTCCTCTTCATAGGATCTTGGAGCATTCGTTTTCCAGTGGAAGAGGTGTTAGCATAAGCAGAGGTCTGCGGTTGAATGCATGTGGAACCGCTGGCCTAAGCACCTAGGGCTTTCCCAAAGTGTCTCAGGAGGAACCTTTAGTCACAAGCATTGAGAGGGATTGTTTGCAGGGCACTTTCTGCAGAAGGTTGCAGTGGAGGCTCAGCAGAGAGGGGTGTGGCAGAGCTTTCTGGGGTGGCAGGTAGACTGAGGGAAGAGTGTGCACTATGAGATGGCATGGGTTCCACTTATGGAACCAATCGTCAGAAACATTGTGAAGAAGTATCAATTGGTGCAAATTGAACAGTAGCTAATTATAATTAAATAATCCAAAGGCAGGAAAACAAAAAGGACTGAAGTCAGGATGCTATGGATTAGAAGCTCTTTGAGGACAGGTATGTATTTAGGTAGCTCAAGAGTAGGGTTTTGTCTTTATTAGGCCCACAATAAATATATGTTGAATAAAAATGAGTTTGGGATAGCTTTTGGAATCTGCAGAAAGCAGAAGTAAACCCTCCAGTCATCAGTAGAAATCAGTGTCCCAGGGAGAAATATGGAAGGAAGAATGTTCCAGCAATATGGAAGCCTCCTGCAGAAACATGTGTTTGGGTTCAGTAGCAGAAAACGGGCAAAGGCATGTAGAAGATGGTTGTTTACTACTGTGAAAATCACCCTGGGCTTCTTATTCTCTGGATCACTAATGCCTAAGACCCAAGGAGAAAAGGCGACTGGCTCTCCAGAGACACAGAGTAGCTAATACTGAGCTCCATTATCACCATTTGTGCAAGGAACAGTTGAGAAAACCTTGATGGGCAGGGGAGAGGACAGGTCTTTTGATGTTTGTTTACTGGCTTAAGAGCATCTTGCTGCTGGCTGGGGCAGGATCCTCTGGAGAGTGACACAGGACTTGTTCAATAATGCTGTATTAAAAATTGTTCCTCCAGTGCCTTGGGGGGTCTGAAGTTAGTGGTAGTTCTGCTCTTGTGCTTCTGGCAGAAACAGGCTCAGTGACTCCCACTCTGCCACAAAACCTTGGAAATTCTCCAAGATAGGGACACAGAGGGGGTAGGAGTAAGTGAGGGTAGTTGGTGGACAGGGAGATGACTCTAACCCTGATTATCTCCAAGGATTCCCTTTGTTCATGCTCAAATTTTTTGAGGGGGTCCTCTGCAGAGGCTGGAGGTGAGGTGTTGGGGTTCAGGCAAAATGGAGGGTGATCTGACATGTTCAGAGCTGACTCTGTGGTCTGTGCCATTTCAGGAGTGATTGGGAACCCTGGGCTTCATAATCAGCTGTCTTGTTCAAGTTCAGTTTTTAGATGGGGTTGTGATGCTAATCTGGTGATCCATGAACTCTTACCTAATTGAATGAGTCCTGGTCTTGGAGTTAGAAGGACCTAAACTGGAATTCTGACCCTGTCTCTTGTCAGTTGTGTGATGTTGGTCAAATTTCTTAACCTTTCTGAATCTTAATTTACTCAGCTGTAAGATGGGAGCACTAAAGCGTAATTTTACAGGGATGATGTGAATATTAAGTAAGATTATTTACATGAAATCCATTTCCAATATGGAAAAATACAATGCAGATGTGAGGGATTATTACTACTATCATCACAGAAGGAGTTGACTTTTCTTCTGTTTTAAGGGTATATTTAAAATATAACTGTATCTGGGACTATTAGATGGAAGGGCTAAAAGAATTAGCCTTTAGGACCAGAGGAAGATAAATTGTTGCCCAATTCTGCTTTTCCCTTTAAAAGGCTGTTCTTGGCTTGTATACTGTCTCATCCTCAAAAAGGGAGTACAGGATATTTCTGACATCTCAGTTTTGACCCACTAGATCAACTTCTTACTCCATACCTAAAAATACAAATACTTGAACGAGAACTTTTATCACTGTTGATAACTTTTCACCAAGAAAGATATTTTCAGAGTGAACCACACTAGGCTAGTTTAATTCCCCAGACAATTTTTAATATAGCATCATTGAACTAGTCCCAAATTTTTCCATTTCATTTTCCTAAAATTATTTTTGATGAGATCAATTATCTTCTGTGCAAAATTTATGAACAAGATTAAATTTATTAGCCAGTTTTCTAAAATTACATCTTCTGACATTGTGAATTTCATATGGAACCACTCATTGTACCAAGTCAAAAAGTTCCTAAATCAGACTTTGCAACCCCAAAATCTCATATTAATGTGTAGTCATTAGCAAATGTTATTACGAAGAACTTTTACCAATAGAACTTTTATTTGGTGATGAATGTTTTCTATTTTATTTTCCATCTCAAATTCTGCACTTTCCGCTGTTATCAATGCACTTATACTATGTGACAAGCATTACTCTAAACATTTTATAAACTTCACCCCATTTTATCCTCACCATAACTCTGTGGGGTAGATAATATTGTTCCCAATTTACAAATGAGGGCACTGAAATACATAGAGATGTAATGCATTGTCTAAGATTACAAACTACAAGGGATGGATTTGGATTCAGGATTCAAACCCAGGGAGAGAGGTTTCAAGACTAAACCCTTGACTTCTCTATAGTTTTCTGATCCAAGGAAGAAGATCATGGAAAGAGGAGGGCCTTTGAGAAGTACTATGCAAAGATAGAAATCGTGGGGTTTGGTAAAAAATATGTGTTTCTTGCTTTTATGTCTGGTAGGTGATGAGGCTATTTTTTGAGAAAGGGAAGTTGTTTAGAGAAAAATAATGAATTCGGTTTTGATGTTGAATGGCACATCTCACTTCTGCGCACTCTTGCTTAGAACTCAGTTGCATGACCATGCCCACCCTTGTGGCAGATTGGAAATATAATCTATGTGAGTTGGGATAATTTTAGTTATGGAATAACAAAAAGGTTGACTTCTTTTTTTTTCTTTCGTCCCGAAGATTGAACCAGGGGTGCTTAACCACTAAGCCACACCTTTAAATTTAAATTTAAAATTTTGAGACAGGGTCTTGCTAAGTTGCTTAGGGCCTGGCTAAGTTGCTGAGGCTGGTTTTGAATTTGTGATCTTCCTGCCTCAGCCTCCTGAGTGGCTGGGGTTATAGGTATGGCCACCAAACCTGGTGCTTGACTATGGATGGCTTTTGAGTTTTATTACTCTCCGTATTCTTCTTGCCCCACATCTAGGAAAGCCAATAAGACAGTTTGCATGCTCCCTCCCTTGACACTAGCTGGATATTAAAACCACATAAAATCCTGGCCTGAATGTGGGAACCCATACCTTGGCCCCAACCTCTGACTATGATAAAAGAAGTTAGTTACCATTCCTTGTTCTCTCAAGCCATTTTTGGACCTGCGTGGGAACCCACCGTATTATCCCTGAAAACCTCACCTGATGATGTACCCTTTGATGCAACATCAATCTCAAAATTCCCAGGGAGACCAAACATGGTAACAGGTAAACCTTGAACACAGTCAAAGTTCTTTTTTGGTTCACATCACAGACCAGAGCAGGAGTTTCCAGTCAGGCAGTATTCCATCAGCTCATTCAGAGACCCAGGCTCCTTCCATCTCATAGCTCCACCTCCTCAAGATCTTCAGAATTCTCTCATGGGAAAGGTTTTTGAATGGTCCAGGCTTGGAAATGGCACATCTCACTTCTGCTCACTCTTTTGCTTAGAACTCAGTTGTATGACTACGCCCACTCACGTGGCAGGTTGGAAATATAATCTATGTGGGTTTTGGTGAGTGTATAGCAGTCCTTACCATGGATATGTTGAGTTTCAATATCATTTGGTAATGAAGATAAAGTGCTTAGAAGTAGTAGGATCAAGGGGTCTGAGGAGAGAGTTCTGGACTACATCTGTGCATTTATAAATGGCTTTCTAGGTGATGAAAGGAAAAAAGTAAAGAAAAGAAAAATGACAGGGACTAATCCTATCCCTAATGTCCTTTTGTTTAATTTTCACATTCAAGTATTGCTTTCTGGAATATTGAGAGCAGGAGTGGGTGTTGGGAGGTGGAGAAATCTAGCAGGAAGATGTGGAGTATCATTCCCTCTGAATTAGAATAAGCAGCTTGTGTACACACACACACATTTTTTTTTTAAATGATCTGGTCCTTCCAGTTTCTTGTCCTTCTGAGCCTCCAAGGAGAAGAAGAAGGAAGTAGCAGGTTAATTGGGGAGAATAGTAAAGGAATGGCAGACTGAGAGAGGGAGAGAGGTAATCGGTCTGCTATTTTAAGGATAAGAAAGTCGTCCCATAAGCCATTATGGTCTCCTTGCCAGTTAATTTCATCTCAAATGAAGATGAAAGGTAACCTGATAAATTTTCATTATCTCTGCAAATAATTCATAAATTCAGAGGGACTCAGAGCTATGACATAGAATGTAGGAGGATTTCAAGGTCTGACAAGGTGATAATTACCAGGTCCGCACCAGAGCTGACAGCTGGCGTTGGAATGATCCCTTTTTTATTGAAATTCTCTATGTGATTAGGGAAAAAGACAGTCAAATCAAGTTAATCTGCAGCAGCCAGCAGATCCACATTGCCCCATTGTAGACCAGTGGCACTGATGTGTGTGGAGATGGCAGACTCTTTGTGGCCGATTTAGAACTTCAGAGGTGGAGGAATTCTCACATCTCATCAATGACAAGAGCAGTTCAGATATGCGGAGAGGAATGGCATGTTCAGTTCCAGAATCCTGGAGCAGCCTTTGAAGGGATTTGGAACTCTCAATGCACAAGCCAGCTCATTTGTAGTAGTGGCCACTTTGCTCAGGTGGAGACATAGTGGTTCATTTTCTGGTTATATCCATTCCACAATCCACTTCCCTGTCACCGCCCCCAGATGGGTGGCAGAAACATGAAGACAGAACACAAATGTTTGTCTGGTGGGCCAGAAGGCAAGATTATGCCTTTTGTAAGCATTAAAGTCCTGCTTTATGGAAAGAATACATAAGCTGATAGAATATCTTCTGTGATCATAAAATATGTATGACCATAACAGTGAATAGGTAGATAGAGTGCTTATATTAGATTATTGTTTGCAAGTTATTTCATCTATTCATTCATTCATTTATTATTTATTCGCTCATTCATTTATTCCATGAAAATAAATAAAACCTCTGACACATACAAGATTGAATGTACACAGATCAATAAGAGGAGGCTATTGCTCTCAACCCTCAACTTCTCTATTTCTGTCTCCATCCATCCATTCATCCATCCATCCATCCATTCAAGATACCCACTAGAACCTTGGAGGCCCTCAGAAATTTGGACCTTGGAGGCCCCTGTAGCTCTGTGAAACTCCAGAGTCCTCTCTGTGTTTTCTGATTTCTTTTCTCCCTGTTCTTTGCCTCCTTTCTTTGGAACTGCCTGGAGAGTCCTTTTTCAAATATGTCAGTAGAGATGCAAAGGCTTATCCCTTCAGTGGTTCCTACTTTTCCAAATCATGTATCTCAACTATTTTATGAGTTTAGGAGGAACAAAGGGAAGGGTCATATCATGAAGCTCTCAATCTTTGCCTCTTTCCTCTGCCCTTCTTGGATGTTTCTTTTCCAGATACACAAACATGGCTTCCAACACTTCTCTCTTCATACACTCATCCTCTCCCTTCTCACACTAAATAAATTGTGCCCAGGAGGCTCAATTTTTACCCCAAGTCATTTGTCAAAACAATAGTTTTCTGAAAAAGCTTTCCTATAAAGGAGTTTTAGAAAGGAAAAGGATTTCTCTTCTTCTGTAGTGTATTATTTATCACCCTAGTCTTATGGCATGGCATGGATAGATGATTGACAGGTAGATAAACAAGTAGCATACTGGAATCAACTTTCACATACCTAAGGGGCGGTGGGGGTGGGGGAATGAAAACTTTAACAACTATAGTTCTATTTGTATTTCTCTTTCTTTTATTTTTCCTTGGTGCTGGGAGTGCTTAGCCACTGAGCTACATCCCCAGCCAGACAGCCCTTTTGCATTTCTATTTCTTAAGCTAATGTTGTTAGAAAAAGCATTGTGGTCTGAGATCATGGACTGCAAGGTACAGAAATGTATTCAACCAAGGTTAAGCAAAAGGTCATGTGTTAGTTATCTATTGTGTAATAATATATTCTAAAATTTAATTGTGTGAAACAATGAACTCTCATTATCTCACAGTTTCTGAGGACCAAGAATCTGGGAGTGGCTTAGCTGGGTGGTTCTGGCTCAGGTTCTTTCTTGAGGTTGTGGTCCAGATGTTATCTGGGGATTGCAGCTATCTGAAGTGTTTGCCTGGGCTGGAGAATCTGCTTCCAAGATGGCTCCCACACAGTGTGTTAGCTGGAGGCTGCAATTTTTCATGTCGGTTTCTTTACAACATGGTACATGGCTTCCACCAGAATGACTGGAGAGAGAGAAATCACAAAGCATTTTATGATCCAGCCTCAGAGGTGTAAGGATCTGCACATGGTATGATTACTAGGATGTGAAAACACAGAGGGGCATCTTTGAGGCTGACTACCAAGGGCATCTGCATATGGGCACCAGAGTCAGTTTTCCAAACATCTGAGAGCAAAACATCAGTGGAACCAGAGGTTGGGAAAATAAGAGCTTCTAGTCTCTTTCATGTATTTCCTTGTCCTTTCTCTTCTTCCACAGGTGTTCACGGCCTCACCCGGCCACTTCAGGCTCCAACTTCACATACTATTAGTTTAGCATTAACAAACAACACCATGTATATATTAGACAATAATATAGTTTACAATGATCATTTTTGCAATGGCTAACATTTGTTGGACAGTTATTAGTCTATGTAGTATGCTAAGTGCATTATACAAGTGATTACATTTAATTGTAAAATCGTAGGCCTAGTTTATAAATGAGGAAACCAGGAAGGTTACTTGGCTAGAGTTTCTGTGCTATTCATTAAAAATTTCTTGAAGCAGAATCTCACTGGTGGCCAGGAAGATAAATATGACAGAACAGGGGATGCTCATTCTGAGACTCTGGGTACAACATACAAAGCTAGATTTAAAAATTCAGCATGGCAGGCAAATTGATTAGCATATCTGCTTGAGTAAGCAGTTGCTTTGTGAAGCCTAAGACTTCGCCTTAATTACCACCATTAGTAAATAGAAACCTAGTTGTGCAGATAGCAGCTAACAACATTAAAAGAACTATGCAAGATTTTATCTCAGAATATCAGCAGTTTAAATGTATGCTACTGTCTTTTCATATTAAATCTTGCCATCCCATGGCTTGCTTTACAACTACCAAGGAAGCAGGGGGGCTTTTGAAAAGTGATACAAGTAAAAATTTTGGAGGATGGGCCTGTGGTGGATGTTTTTCAAATATGCATCCAGCTCCCTCTGCCAATAAATGTGAGGATAAGAAGCCAGGAATCCCCATAAAAAAGTAGAGATACCATTTAAATACCAAGTGCTTCATCCCACTCTATTATATTTTTGTCTCACACCATGCTTTTAGATTTTTATTGTTTCTCAGAAAACCAGGCTGGTGAATAAGATGAATGTGGATAAGGAGAGGACAGGAGCGTTCTTTCATTCAACAGGTACGTGTTGAGCTTTGGTGCACAAGATGTCATGCTGGGTGATGGTGTGTTCCGAATCCATTCACCACCCTCTGATTGTATTTAGCAAGTGCTTTTAGTTCCATGATACCTCGAAGGAGGTTGCAAAGCTTATAAAACAAAAGTAACAGATTAAGATAAGTATGACAAACTTCTCAGTCCCAAAAGATCTTGAAGTATCATTGGAAAAGAGAATTTACATGGAAAAGGGAGTAAAACAGAGAGCCAATAAGTGCAAAGTTTTATAGTAGAGTCACTGAGAGCAGCAGGGATTTTTAGAAGGGGCTGAGGAGGAGTGGGGGAGAGCTGGGAGGCTTTTCAGGGAAGGTGTCATTGGAGCAGGGCTCTGGTAATGCCTATGTGTTGCTGTGGGGGGTGGAGGGCTGCTTCAGTGGGCTCTGGAGAGTGAGATGGGTAGTAAGTAGCAAGAGGAGTGCTCTGGAGAAAGCCCCATCAGTCTAACTTGGTTTTATCCTGAGCCAGACATTGTCCTGTTGTGGGTCTCACCTTCCCATCCCTTCAGAAAGGCCAGAGATAAATTGGATGCATGAAATGAACCCTCAGAGTAGGCCTGGTTAGAGCTTCATGGGCCCTAGTCCTGAAGCCTGCACTCCCTTGTGGATTTTTTCTTTTTGGTACCAGGGATTGAACTCAGGGGCTGTCAACCACTGAGCCACACCCCCAGCCCTATTTTGTATTTTATTTAGAGACAGGGTCTCACTGAGTTGCTTAGCACTTTGCTGTTGCCGAGGCTGTCTTTGAACTCGCAATTCTCCTTTCTCAGTCTCCCTAGCCACTGGGATTACAAGCATGCACCACCATTCCTGGCCAGAAGCTTTTTTAGATTGGATATTACTCAGGTGTCTTGAAGTCCATTGTTTTTGGTACCAGGGATTGAACCCAGAGGCACTTAACCACTGAGCTACATCCCCAGCCCTTTTTTATAATTTATTTATAGTCAGGGTCTCTTTAAGTTGCTTAGGGCTTTGCTAAGTTGCTGAGGCTGGCTTTGAACTCGTGATCCTCCTGCCTCAGCCTCCCTAGCTGCTGGGATTACAGGTGTGTGCCACCAATCCTGGCTCTCTTGTGGATTCTAAAGATGAGAATTTGACCCCAAGGAGGGGCCAAAGCTCTGGAGTCTTTGGTCTTTCTTAGAGTCTAAACTGAAGAGCCGGGGGCCCTCATGGGAAGGACTCTGAGGAGAGAGACAAAGGGATTTTGGTGTGAAAGCAAAACTGAAAGGACTGTCATTGTTCAATCTGGAGAAATAAAAACGATTTAATACATCAAAGCTCTTACAGGTGAGGGGCTGGTACTAGTGCTGTGTTCACTGAAGGCATTTGAATAAATCAAAAGGGCCAGTACAACACAGAGGTTTGGGGTGAGCTTTGTGGGCACCTCCTCACCCCTGGCATGACCCCACACCACTTCTGCATAGACACCAAATCTGAGGAGACCTCCAGAGGATGACCAACTCCTGGTTGTCCTAAGACTTTCATTACCAAGTCTGAGATGGTCCTGGAAAACCAGGGACAAGATGGCACTGCTGGGGACTTACCATCTTGGTCCTACTGTGCTTGGGTTCAACAGGCTCAGATAAAGGAATTATGGCCCCCAGATGGGCAGACATGTTGAGCTAGGAGAAAGTCCATCCAAGACCATGCGACTTGGTTCATTGGGAGAGAATCCTGGTCACAGCCAGAACCACTGTGCCATGCACCTGGCCTGGAGGGTGCCATGGGAACAAAAGGCAGGAGATGGGCAGAGGTCTGAACTCTGGGGTGTGGACACAGGAAGATGGAAAAGAGTCATTTCTTAATCCCAGTATCCCAGGGAGGGAAGACCACCCCTTGCAAGACAGGTGAGTCCACAGACTCTTTTTCACCTTCACACAAACTTACAGTTGACCTTTCGGATCTGTGAACTCTGCATTTGTGGATTCAACCAACTGTGGATTGAAAATATTTGAAAAAAAATTGCATCTGTACTGAAAACATACAATTTTTTTCCTTATTGTTATTTCCTAAACAATACAGTGTGACATCTATTTACATAGCATTTACATTGTATTAGTTATTACAAGTAATCTAAATGTGATTTAAAGTATATGGGAGGATGTGTACAGGCAAATTATATGCAAATTCTGTGCCATCTAATTTTTGCTGGGGATCCTATGTCATTTTATATAAGGGACTTGAGCATCCAAAGATTATGCTATCTGCTTGGGGGATTCCTGGAACCAATTCTCCCTCGAGTACCAAGAGACTACTGTATTTACAAATCTGCAAGACTTGTCAGACACATTTCTGACAGTTAATAAGACTGACTTTCTGCTGACAGAGCTAACTTTTTAAGCGGCAAATCTCTTTGGAATAATTTTATCTCAAACAGGAGCGATTCTTTTAATTAAATGGTTTTAATTACACTTAAATGTTTCTGCCTGCTTGGCACCATGCTGAGATCTTCACTGGATTATTTCAGTAAACCCTCATGATTATCCCATAGGCAAATACTACTGTATTACCTATATTTGCAGGTAAGGAAACTGAGGTCAGGGAAGTAAGGTCACATTTCTGATAAGCTGGGGACCCAGGAGTGAGTCTAGCTTGAGTCTATATCTGAGCTACCCTGGGCCTGGGTTAAACTGTCAGCAGAAATGAATGTTAGGGATTAGATTTTTATCTTGGTGTCCAAGGATGCTCTCTTCTCCTAATTGGCATAGGCAATCTGGTTAATTACCAATAATACTTATATTTAGCTAATTTCATCAAAAACTATTGAAATTCCTAAGTAATCTCTCTTGGTGGTGATGTTGATTGTCATTTTTTAAAGGTAAGCTTATTATGGCAAAGAAAGGCAGCTCTATGATTCTATTTAAAGGATCATTACTCTGGTTTTGAATAATTTAAGACTTTGCTGGGGATGAGCATTTATTAGTTTAAGTGCTATTTTTCATGCATATAATTGAAAGGAACCAAGCTTAGGCTGTCAGAGGAATGAGAACAATTTGTGACCTAAGTTCCATACTGAGACTTCAAGTTCCCAGACAGGATGGGGAGAATGAGTTTGGCCTGCTCAGGGATTTATCTTTAAAACATTTTATGTGGCTTGAGCTGAACTAGCACCCCAGTTTATATCCCAGTTGATGAAACTTAACTAGACTGCCTAAAGCAGACTAGACTGGAAGAATCCGTGCTGTGCCTTGCAGACTCCAGCTCTCAAATAGCTAACTCCCAGTTCAGAATGGCTGGGTGATTCCACGGCATCAGAAGAAGGTGCCCCCTAGGTGCATATGACTTCAGGCCAGCTGAGTAAAGGTAACATTTCAGCTGCCACCTGCCTCTTTCACTGTACACAAGGCTGGCTATATGTGGTGGCCCCAACCTCTGAGAGAGCCTAAAAGGCTTAAGATTCAGCACCACTATGTGCCAGGTTCTATATGGGGGAACAAGGACATAAAATAAATGACAAAGTTCCTGATCTAGAGAGTCTGAGACTCTTCTTGTTCTTCTGAGGAAAGCACACCCAAAAACAGAAGAAACAGGACAGCTGTGACCAAGATTTGGGCTGTGATCAGGGACACAGATGGGAGGACTCCCAAGCCATCTGAGTCTATCCAGAGTAGAATTGAGTTTAGGAACTGAGGTTGAATCTTGGCTCTGCTACTTATTAGCCATGTAACTTAGATGAGCTGCTTGTCCTCTCCAGGTCTTGATTTGCACTATGGTTTTAGTATGGGCATGTCCCCCGATCACCCATATGTTGGAGGCTTGGTTCCCCAGGTGGTACTACTGGGAGGTGGTGGAATCTTTAGTGGGTGGGGCCTTATGTAAGGTCTTTAGGTCATTTGGAGTGTGACCTTGAAGGGGATTGTGGGACTCTTGTCTCTTCTTCTTTGCTTCTTGTTTCGTGATGTAAGATGTTTTGCTCTACCACAAGCTCCCACCATGGTGTACCTCCCTTACCAGAGGCCCATAGAGTAATAGGGCCATGTGATCTTGGACTGGACCCTCCAGAACTGTGAGCCAAAATAAGCTTTTCTCTTTATAAGTTAACTGCCTCTGGCATTTTGTTATAGTAACATGAAACTGTCTAACACAGTTTCCTTCTCTGTAAAATGGGAAAACAATAATACCAACTTTTGCAGGGATGTTCTGAGAATTAGACAAAATAATGCATGTGAAGCTTTTAATTTGATAGTGCTCTTTTGATGGTATTATTACTGTTGTGATACTTTTGCCCAAGGGTCCCATCTTATGTGTATGCTGATGTGACTAGAAAGGCAAGGGCTGCTACAGAGGTCATTCAACTGCATAGGTGGCCAGATTGTGATTTCAGGAAGGTCAGGGTCACCAGAGCCCTCTGAAGCAGCAGGGCCTCTCCTCTACCTTCTTGATGTTGGAATACTATCTACATAGGACAGAGCCTTCCATCAGATGAGCATTAACTACTAAGACATCCAGGAGGGATGTCTTTGCAGAAAAGAAAAAATCCACTCCAGGCTTCTTTTCTCAGAGCAGTTTCTGTAGTAAAAGGTGAAAAAAAAAAAAAAACCATAAAATAGTGAGAAGAAAGACCATTGGGGGACAGAGAATAAAAATTCTCTGCTTCCTTTTATCCAAGTGAGGGTTTAGGAAGAGAACAGGCCATAGTAGCTGGCAGGGCCTCTTGCTGGGTGCCTTAGTGGGGGCTTGTCCTCCAAGATACCACTCAGGTCTCATCCTAAGACCCTTAAGATGCAGTAAGCAGCCAGCTCAGTGGGGTTGGAAGTCCAGGCTCCTTGGGATGCCCCCCTTCTTGTCTTGCTCCACCCATTGGCCAGGCCCATTTCCTAGTTTTTCCAAAGCTGGACCTTAGGGATGTCAGGTCACAGTGATTCTTCAGCCAAAGATTCCATTCCCAGCAGAAGCCTGAAGGATATGATGCCAAAGGGCTGGGCAGGAGTGTGGCTTTTCCCTGATGGAAGACTTGACCATTTATTTATCTAATGCCCTTGCTCTTTTCTTGAATTTTCTCTTCTTGGGGTGAAGCATTTTTCCTGAATTATTGACTTTGTTTTCCTGCAGTGAGCTCTGAGGAAATGCCAGGTGATTCAAGAATTGCAGGTGAACCAACGAGACCTCATTGCAAAGTCCCAGCCAAGATCCCAGACCAGGCATATCACCATCTTTGCCAGTTCCTAGTCCCGGGCCTTCTGGTCTCCCATTCTCACATGGCCTTACATTGTGCCTTAGCCGTCCCCCTTCATTTGGAGCTGATTGCTTTCTGCCCTGTGAGATCAGGTGGAATTATGTAACTCACCCATTGCAGGTGAGCAGGAACAACACTAGACCAGAAGGGCTGACCTGTATCAAAATAGCAACGTCTGCAATGCAAAAGGTGTGGATAAAAATAAGCCATGCTCATTAGATGGCTCCCTGCCCTATATAGCTGCCCAAAAGCCTACATCTTGTTCTGCCCAAGTGTAAATAGTCTCCCTATTTAGAAATGGCACAGTGGGAGGTAAATGAATTGGCAAGAAGAGACCAGTCATAACTCATCACATAGAGAAGCTTAAAAATTCTTTATGTAAAAAATACTAATGCCTATGGGTTGTTGAAAGCCAGGTTCTGTGCTAGGGGCTTTACATACATTATCTTATTTAAGCCTCCCGCCAACTCTGCAAGGTTCTCATTCTGTTTTACAGATGAGGAAAGTAGGCTCAGCAAAGTTAAGTGGGTTGCTCAGGGTCATACAGACAGTGATAGAGAAATTAGGGATTAAACATTGGATACTCTTGTCCCAAAGCTCCCATTCTTTTCACTGGACCCTACTGCTAAGGAGTGGCCAGGATAAAGAGGTTATCAGGTGCATTTTAAGACCTTGTCCTTCATTATTGTCAAGTGATTCTGCTGTCTGATTCTCAGCTAAATGGTGCTCTGCAGGGAGGCTATTTAGGGAGGCTTAATACCTGAAATTAGATTCCCTCTTCCAGTGGTTGAGTCTACCCCTGGCTTCCCCAGACCCAGCTCATGGCAGGGTTCCTATACTGTCAATGATGATCCACACGGTAGTGACCCTGCTTGTGCCTGCCTGTCTCTGTGTGCAGGCCTTCCCTGTATTTTCTAATTAATAATGGCCAATGGGATTTTGAAGCAGTCCAATAAATAGTTTTCCCATTCCCTGTCCAGATTTTGAATCAAGAGATAAAAGAAAGAGTAAGGAAGATGTAGCTGAGTATCATCTTAGTTACAGATTAGGTACCCAGGTTGGGGAACATTGCTTAGTGTGAAAGCATGGTGGGGTTCTCTTGCAGTTTTGTGGGAAGCAAAATCTGGGATGGAGATTAGTTTGCACAAGTTTATGAGGGAGTTCTTCTGGGGTCTATACCATAGGAGGAATGGAATGGAAGCAGGCTTAGCAGTGGAATAGTCTTATCAAAGGTTTCAGTCAATGCTGGGTATGATGGCACACACCTGTCATGGCAGGGGTTTAGGAGGCTGAGGCAGGAGGATCGTGAGTTCAAAGCTAGCCTCAGCAACTTAGTGAGGCCCTAAGCAGTTCAGTGATACACTGTCTTTAAATAAACTACAAAAAAGGGATGGGGATATGGTTCAGTGGCTGATTGCCCCTGAGTTCAATCCCTGGTACAAAAATAAAAGGGGGAGGGGTTTCAGCCAATTCCAAGGGGCATGCTACACTCCTATAGGGGCAGGTCATTGGTTCAGGCTGCTTCTAAAAAGCGGGTGTGACCTTGGTGGGTAGCGATCTTCTGTCAAAGGCAATTCCCAGAGAGGGCTATAGACTGAGGGCTGTCAGTTAGCAGTGGTCCTAGTAGAAGGGGAATAAATCCTGAAGTCATCAAGGTGGATCCTGGTAGTTCACAAGAGCGTCTGCTGCATGGATCTATATCTCTGTGTGATTTCTGGAAGCAGTTTCTCTAGCATTTTCACAGGCCTCTGTTAAAGGGCCTGTTAAACTCTAGCCCCCATCACAGTGGCTGGTCTTGGGACACAACTGATACTCACTGTCTCATCAGAAAACACCTCTGCTGGTCTAGGGTACTTGTCAGTTGGTGTAACTCAGACACACACCCTTGATAAGTCTTTCCCTGGTTCCCCATGCCTTCCTCAGGACTTAGGCCTTGGTTGCTGAACTTGTCCATTTACTATCAAAACTGGTCAGTGGGGTGACAATAGGTGCAGATTTCTCCATCGCCCCATTGCGTTGGCAGCCCTCCCTCCACTTGTGGGTCAGTTCCATTTTTCCTACCAAGACGGTGCCTCCATTTCTTGCCAAAGTTCCATGGCAACATCTATAATTTATCGTTCAAAGAATTTATCTTTTTACTACATCCTCTGGTGGGAATTTCCACTCCCCTAGAACCTGAACCTTTATAACTAAAAAGCCTAGAATTGAAGAGTGTCAGTCAATGGGGTCATGCCACCACACCTTCCCACTCCTGATATTCAGAGTTAGGTGCAGTAACTCACCCAGTTACAGCTGATGGGGGCCTGGGAAGGGTGATTCAGGGTGGATCAGAGTTGATGGTCTTCTTCCTCCTCTGATCCCCACTCTCACATTCTCCTACAGATTCAGGCCCTGGAGGAACACTGAGGATGTATATTCTTCTGGGTTAGTTTCATTCCCAAGAGGAAAAGGAAGCCACTGAGCCAAGCATGCCCAGTTTGCTCTTCCTAAATTGATCCATGAGCTGTCCTTCTACCTTCCCTGTGGCAGAGTGATGTGGTGGAGAGATGGTGGCTGCTGGAGTCCCCTCTGCGGGGAAGAAAACATCAGAGGTTTCCAGGCTGCACTTGCCTCTTCAAAAGCTGTTGTTTATTAAGCTCTTACTCTATGCCAACACCCACAGTTGGTAATTTTCTTCACTTATCCTCACAACAGTCCTTTGAAGTGGAGGCTAGTTTTCTCTTTCATTTATTGATGATAAGGTGAAGTACAGAGAAGTAAAAAAACAAAAAACCAAAAACTAAAAACCATGACTCCAACACAGTCAGTTCCTGTATTAGTCAGCTTTCTATCTATATGAAAACACCTGAGTTAATTAACTTACAGGAGAGAGAAGGTTTATTTTCGCTCATAGTTTTGGAGGTTTCAGTCTATGCTCTTTGGACTCCATTGCTTTCAACCTGTGGTAAGTCAGCACAGCCTGGCGGAGCCATGGCGGGAGAAGGGGCCAGAGTCCCACAATCCCCTTCAAAGGCACACACCCCATGACCTAAGGACCTCCCACTAGGACCCACTTCCTGAAGGTTCTTATTATGGTTTGGAATGTGAGGTGTCCCACAAAACCTTACATGTGAGACAGTGCAAGAAGGTTCAGAGAAGTGACTGGGTTGTGAGAGTCTTAACCCAATCAGTGATTTAATCACCTAATGGGACTAATTGAGTGGTAACTGAAGGCAGATGGGGTGTGGTTGGAGGGGGCAGGACATTGGGGACATGGCTTTGGGGTACATATTTGTATCTGGTGAGTGGAGTTTCTCTCTGATACAGAGTCTCTCTGTGCTTTCTGATCATCATATGAGCTGCTTTCCTTCACCACACTCTCTCACCATGATGTTCTGCCTCTCCTCGAGCCCTGAGGAATGGAGCCTGCTGTCTAGGGACTGAGACATCTGAAACCGTGAGCCCTCAAATAAACTTTTCCTCCTCTACAGTTGTTCTGGTTGGGCCTTTTAGTCACAGTGGTGGAAAAGCTGACTAAAACAGCTCCACTTCCTCCCAATACTGCCACGGTGGGAACCAAGGCCTTTAACATATGGACCTTCAGGGGACATTCGAGTTCCAAACTATAGCAGTCTCCAAGACCCAGACTTGAAACCATTATTCCAGTAGCTCATGAAATGATGTGCCTAAGAATTGCCAGGTTGTCTGTTAAATCTCAGATCCTGGAGCCTCCCCCAGTCTCTGCTGGGCTTGAGGCAAGGTTCAGGAATCTGAGCTTCTACTGCCTGCCAGGAGAACATGATTTGGGCGACTTGAATACCAGCCTTTGAGGAATATTTGATGATGCTGTACTTCCTTCTTATTTGTAAGCCCAGTGCACAAAAATAAATGAATGCTAACCATTAATGGAGCATCTTTTCTGTTCCCACCACTGCAGGGAAGGCAGATGGGTTGAGGGAGCACTGTGTGAGATAAACAAATTCACTTTGCTTCTGTGAAACATAAGTAACCAAAGGTAATATAGCATATCATCAACTCAAGGGCTAAACCAAATGGCTCAGGTTGTAGAAACAATAAGAATTTGGATAATGGCACCCCCACATTATTTGTCCCTTAATGGTTAGTAAAGGATTTATTTATTTATTTATTATAATTTTTAAATTTGTTTTAATTAGTTACACATGACAGGACAATGATCTTGACATATATAATTTGAATCAGATGGGATATAATTTCTCATTTTTCTGAGTGTACAGGTTGCAGAATCACATTGGTCATGCAGTCATGTATATATACACAGCAATAATAATGTCTTTTTTTCTGCTGCCCTTCCTATCCCCCCTTCCCCTCCTTTCCCATCACTTCTCTCTACCCAATCTAATGTGACACACTTCTTTTTTTTTTCCCCTCACATCATCATATATGTATTCTGTATAACGATGAAGGTCTCCTTCCATCTTCCATGCAATTCTCCTTCTCCTTCCCTTTCCTTGCCACCTCTCTTCCCTATTTAGTAGTGATCTTCTTCTCATGCTCTTCCTCCCTACCCCATTTTGAGTCACCCCCCTTATATCAGAGAAGACATTCGGCATTTGTTTTTTAGGGATTGGCTAACTTCACTTAGCATAATCTGCTCTAATGCCATCCATTTCCCTGCAAATGCCATGATCTTGTTATTTTTTGGTGCTTTAGGCAAGTGGGGGCAGTGAAGAGGAGATAGCATGGAGGGGTGGAGGTAGGAGGATGAGTTGCTATCTAGCAACTAAGGATCTAAGGGAAGGAGTTTAGTCATTGGGATCTGCCACATCCTGTCCAGTGGTTTATTCAGGGGTATCTGAACTAGATGAGAAAAGACAAACACACACACAAATAGAGAAAAAGCCAGAACCCGGTTGTTCAGCCAACCTCTGATGGAAGAAGACTGATGAGCAAGTTCAGCATGTGTATTATATAGATTTAAACATCGAAAGGACTTGTTGTGAGAAAGTTTCTTCAAGATAAATAGAACCAAAGCTGAGGGTAAAAGCAACCCAATTAGAACTTATCAGCTTGCGCCCATAATTCTGTACCTCTGGGCAGCTGGCATTTGAACCCAAGATTACGAACTGATAAAATTCCTTGGCTATCAAGGAATTTCCCTTTGAACAAGGCATCACCATATTAAATGGGGAATCTCTACTGGTGCCTTGGCACTGAGAGCTCTCCAGAGGGGTGTCACCTCTGTCTCTAGGCAAAGACTGTCATTCATTCACCACTCCCAACAGGGATCTGTAAATAACATGATATGAGAAGAAGTGGAAAGAGAGGAGCATCCAGTTACGGTGGTATAGAGCAGCACAGGGGATATTAGCTGGCTCCTGGTGAAAAGCATGAATCTCCAGGCCCAAAACAAGTGACCACAAGAATACAAACCATCCGCAGAGAGTCTGAGAAACCACCAATGCCCAATTAGAAACTGTGCCTCAGCAACATCCAGCCAGATAGCCTATCAATATTGACTTATGCATCAGGCATCAGGATCCCAATCTCCTTCAGATATCGCCAAAGTCTTAGGGAAGGGAGCTGGAACATATTCATTTCTTACATCTATTTAACAAAGTGTCTTTCTTTTTCTTTTTCAAGTACATAAGGCAGACTTTATTAGCCTTCCGTGGAAATCTGGAAATCTGTGCTGGGTAAGGAGGTGGTAAGGAGGGAAAGGGAAATTGAGGTTTCTCCAAGTTCATTCATTCTTGAATAAAAGTGCCAAGACACAACATGACCACAGAATTAAGATTGGTGTTTGTTGACATTTAATTCCCACTGTGATGGTACTGGGAAGTGGAACCTTTAAGGAAATTAGGTCTTGAAGGTTCCACCCTGGATGGGGTTAAGGCTGTTATCATGGAAATGGGTTTAATGGGTTTAATTATCATGGGCATGGATTACTATAGAGGTGAGTTTGGCTTCCCCCACTTTTTCTTGTTTCCATCTTCTTGCTCTCTTGCCATGTGACATGTTCTGCTAGTTATAATGCAGCAGGAAGGACCTTGCCAGATGCTGATACCTTGATACTGGACTTCCCAGCATCCAGAACTGTGAGAATCAAACTTTTTTTCTTTATAAATACCCAGTCCATGGCATTCTGTTAGAGTGGCAGAAAATGGACTAAGCCTGTCAGATTCCAATCTTCTAGGGTTCCAAATTTTTTACTGAAGACAATGACTGTGACTGAACTCCTTACCTCCACCTAACAGATTCAGGGTTGCTAGAGCCATGCATGGGTGTGTGTTGGGGGGAGAAGGTGTCAGATTCCCCACTTTGCAGTCATTGTTGGACAAAAGGGAAGGCAGAATTTGAGGGTGGGACAACTCTGGAGGTCCTGGTTGTTTGTCTTACCTATCCACTTTTGAAGGTGGGTTTTGTCTTGGCCTTTCAGATCTGAGCAAATATTTCAAGTCAAGAGGCAACTGTTGGTTCTAGAGGATGGGGTATCCTTGAAGCTAAATTGTGAGGTATGGAATTCATATTGCTTAACTCTTTTTTTTTTTCTGATCTATGTCTACTTTCTTGTCCCCTATCCTAGATCTCAGAGTATCCCCAGTGCCCCTGTTCTGGAGACTTCCTGCTTCATCCCACCTCCCCATTCCTCAACAAAACTGACCTCTTCTTTTTTTTAGAGTCTCTGTCTCTACTTTGTAAGCAGCATTCTGAACTTGAAGGCT
Organism: Marmota marmota marmota; assembly: GCF_001458135.2. Classification (NCBI taxonomy): domain Eukaryota; kingdom Metazoa; phylum Chordata; class Mammalia; order Rodentia; family Sciuridae; genus Marmota; species Marmota marmota. Next base: position 23,678,717 of record NW_026000016.1, on the reverse strand, counting down.
AAAAAGGTATTATCATGTTCTTTGGAAGCTTAAAGTCCTACCCTTCCCAAGGGCTGTACATTTCAACCCAGAGCCCCAAACAAATGTAGTGTCTCTAATTTGGAGTTTTCATCATTGAGGCTGGTGAGTCAGGGTGCACCACATCTCAGGAGAATATTATTCCAGACACCTTTAAAATGCTCCAGAGGGGCCTTACTTCCCCCAAGTTGTTGTGTGTATGCAGTCAGAAGCTTTAGTCTGAGTTCTGCCTTGGGCAAGTTGCTAAAATTCTCCAAGCCTCATTTCTGCTATTTGTAGAATGTAGAGGCTATCTCTTAAGTCAAGTCACTGATTCATTCCCAAGTAAAAATGAGTTGGAAAGGTGCTTCGTGAACCAAATAATTCGTGCTTTCCTTGCATGCATGGGGGATGCGGACAATGACTGTGAAATGTAAGACCTGGGAAAGGGGAGAGGATTCTGGTAGGAGGGGACCTGCAGGTGCAGATTAATCACCTGGGAAAGAAGCAGCAGGCGTCTTCCCAGAAACTACTTTTCTAATTGCACAAAAAGAGTGGCACTGGAGGAACGAGAAGTTTATTTCTGCTTCCACATCTCTTAGCACTCAAAAAGAGCAAATAAACTTCCAGAAAAATTACTGTGGGCAGGGGTGCTTGTTTCACCTGCAGACAAGGAGGCGGCCAGAGGAACACTTCAAGAGAGGTGGTGCCACATGCAGGGATCTGAGGACCTGCTGCCACCCTAGGGATGCTGCATGACTGCCCCATTTGGGTTAAACTTAGCAAAGACCAGCTTGTAATTACTTGGAGACTATTAAGCCCATGTTACTTTTGGATTAATTACTTTAGAAGAAGGAAAGAATTGAGTGGACCCTTCATTCACATATGGGAGGCTTTAAGATATTATGAATGGCAATTAACCTAGACTCTGGTGAATTTGTAAGCACTCTTAGTAGATAATTGCATCAATGATAATGGCAGTTATGGCTGGAAGTAGCTATAAGTGGTCTTGACACAAGCAAGTCACAGTCCCAAGGGTGTGTAATTCACATCAAATGCACATGGCATGTTTCAGATTTATGGGGAGCGAAGGAGGAGGGAAACAGCAGGAAGAACTGATCAAGAAGAAAAGGAAGAAAAAGGGCATAACAACCTTCTTTCCTCTACTGATTGGAATTCAGGAAAGCAGTGTAAAAAACCAAAACCAGGTTGAAATGCTGAGCAGACAATAAAGATTTAATCCCTTAATGAAATTAGTAAACAGATCTTCCAACAGTGGTGAATGCAATGAACCTGTATTGGCTTCGGAATTAATTTTCATCTCAGTTGAAAAAAAGCATCAGGATTTTTACCAGGTTATTCCGAGATGATGCACGTAGTTGCCTTTGGTTGTGTTGTGTTGACTCAGGTTTCTGGAAAGTGTGTCCCAACTCACTTCAAAGGATTAGTATGGAATGAATGATCTGTTCAGCAGGACAAGGAGAAAGCCTTGCTGACTACTGTAAGATAATGTTGTTGAAGGTCCTTCTAATAAGCCATCTCATTTAAGGCTCCATGGAACCCAAAGGAAAAGGCAATATAATTGAAACATATAGTCTCTCCCCTGTTTCCAGCCTGTGAGATGACATTAACACCCTTAATTGATTGAGGAGTTTATCCTTAAAAAGGTGTAGTTTTCCATTAGAATCACCTAGGGAATTTAAAATACACTAAATGCTGCATGACCCTCTCCCACAAAGGTTTTGATTAATTGATCTAGGGTGGGTCCTAGCCATGAATATTTTTATATTTTCCTAGGCAATTTTTATTATGTGGCTAACGTGGAGAGATGCTGATTTACAGAGTTTGCCTTCTACATTCCTTAACACTAGATGATGGGCTCATTCTTTTTTTTTTTTAATTTTTTATTGTTGGTTGTTCAAAACATTACAAATTTCTTGATATATCATATTTTACACTTTGATTCAAGTGGGTTATGAACTCCCATTTTTACCCNACAGTTTTGCTATTGTGAATTGTGCTGCTATGAACATCGATGTAGCAGTGTCCCTGTAGCATGCTCTTTTTAGGTCTTTAGGGAATAGACCGAGAAGGGGAATAGCTGGGTCAAATGGTGGCTCCATTCCCAGCTTTCCAAGAAATCTCCATACTGCTTTCCAAATTGGCTGCACCAATTTGCAGTCCCACCAGCAATGTACAAGTGTACCCTTTTCCCCACATCCTCGCCAGCACTTGTTGTTGTTTGACTTCATAATGGCTGCCAATCTTACTGGAGTGAGATGGTATCTTAGGGTGGTTTTGATTTGCATTTCTCTGACAGCTAGAGATGGTGAGTGGGCTCATTCTTAAAGTTTCATTTTCAGTAGGTCTAGGACAATCTATCTGCATTTCTAACATGTTCCAGGTGTCACTGATAATGCTAGAGCTAGGGACCCAACTTTAAGATACTAAAACCACTGAATTGTTACAATTTAAAATGGTTTACATGGTGAATTTTATGTTACATACATTTTTTTCTCAATGAAAAAAGCAATTGTGCATGTTAGTTGGAGTGGATGCTGAATTAAGTACTTGGTGTTTCTTGGTGCTAATGTAGGCTGGCATTTTATCTGCTGTCTTTATACTGTCCTATAGCATTGTTTATGAGCCCTGACCCTTCCACTTCCTGATTGTTAAATATGGCCATGCCCAGGGACTTGTAAAGGTGAACTGTGGCTACAGTTCCAGCATTGTTTGGAGAAGCTCCCAGGATCCTCCTTGATGTGCTCCATATTGGCTTTGTTTTTTTCTGGGTTCTACCTGACTCCTAACTATGGCTTTCTTTTTCATTCACCACCAGCATTTGGATCTGACTTGTCTGGCTTTGACTTTGGGCACTCCTTTAGGTCTTGGCATGACTTCCCTTTTCTGACTTTTTGCTCTTGGACAGAGGAGATAGGAGTGGATTCCTATCCCAGGCTTCAGTCCTTGAGACTACCTTGCAGCATAGGCTTGGTTGTCAGGCCTCCTGGGCTTCTCTGAGGGCTGAGAGGAAGGTGGATGGCGATGATGTAAGCAGTAAGGGTGTTGGTGTCTCCCAACATCGTTTTCAGGTTTCTAATCATAACCTTATATTAGCAATAGCAACCATCATAACACTGGGAGCTAATGCTCTTTGATTCCACACTCTTGCCAGGCATGTGGTATGCTAAATACTCCCGTGGATCATCTTGTTTGTCTGACTCCACTGTAAGTTGCCTGAGGCTGCATATTATATCCTACACAGGTTGCTACTGTAATCTAATGGAGCTAATGGTCTCGTGTGGCTTTCAATCAGCCTTATCACTTTATAATATGTAGTACTTCTCTGAATGATTTGAGAAGTTAAAAGAGAGCGGGAAAATATTGAGCTATGCAACTGGGCAGTCATGTGCAACTTGTCATTGCAGTGAATGTCCATGCGATTGTGACCAGCTAGGGACATCTGCTGATCTTCTTTCCTGGTATAGTTGATCTGCTGTGAGGCTGTCATGCTGAGTACAGGGTGGACCAGAATACTTCCTTCATACCTTCGTAGGAATGTGCTATGCTCTGCAGCACATACTGGGGGAGTGTGGGGACTCATCAGACCCACATCTCAAATCCTGCAACAACTGAAACACAGAGAAAGCCCACATTGAGAGAATTGTGTAGATTAGCTGGTCAGCAAAGACTCTAGGATTATTTGGCATTAAAGCGTTCCAGAATCACTTCTATTAATCCTTAAGGTTGCAAAATCTCTTATTCTAAGATATAGAGTGAGTTTCCAGTCTAACTCTGAAATCATGTTTACATATTTGACATGAGACTCACCTTATAATGGATTCAGGTTCTTCATGGGAGTAGTTTCTGAAGGACTTTAGAGGTACTTGATAAAAATTGGAGAGAATAACATTATGCAAGTTTCAAGTTAATAGATTTTAATTAAAATTAAAAAGAGAGTGTACATAGGGGCAAAATTTGATTCTTCTCTTAGACTAACATGGAAATGACTTCTTTCTGGCTCAACAGTACTAGTCCTAACATGTTTAGGGAGGATTGTGGCTGATTCCATTTTCATTTTCATTCTGACCCAGTAAGAGGTATACATAAGGGAATCCTAGGATGGAAAGGACTGGTGACATATCTCCCAGCCAATCCAGAATCCTAGAAGGAGATTGTAGGCCTTCTCTTTAGCTTGCTCACTCAGTCTAAGCCTCCCAGGCACAGGACCAGCTTCTGGTTAACAAGACAGGGGACTTATAAACTAAATTGTGAGCACCTTGGGAATTAGATGCTAAGGGAAGACTGGACACGGGTTGGAAAGGAGCAAATTAATCAAATTGTTTTTGTATTCAATGTTGGCTAGAATAAGTGAATAAACAGAATGGAAAAGATTCTAGAGAATGACAAAAAATTACATGTATTTGTAAAAAACTTACCCTGTGACTTCCTTACCTTCCCTACCTTATGTTTGTTTTGCTTTATCAACCTAAGACTCAGGTTAAGTTAAAAACATTTAAAAGGCAGAGATTTCTTTCAAACATTTAAGGTACAGATGATAGCCATGTTATCAAGGTTCTCTGAGTGACAAAAGATGCTAAGTGCCCAATCTAGTCTACAAAGCAAAACCAAAATAAGACCACACAGAAAGCCAAAGGCCAATTTCCACTTCATATATTATGAAGATTCTATACAAAACACCAGCAAATAGGATGCAGCATTATTCCCTATATGCAGTAGGGTTGATGCCAGGAAGGACAGGGATCGTTCCCATTAGCAAATGTATTAATAGAGCTGATAAGAACTGGTGTTGAGGGGCATTGAGTCTATAAATTGGGAACTATCAGAAGGTTTTGAATGATCAAGTTGATGTGATAAGTGGTTTAATGAAACCACTTTTCTGTTGTGTGGAGAAGAGACTGATGTGAGGCAAGAGTGGAACTGGGAGCCAGTTGGGAGGAATGGTAAGAGGAGTAGTGGCCTCCCAAAGATGTCCACATCATAATCCCTGGGAAGTGTGAAAATGTAATTTTACTTGACAAGAGGGAAAGAAAATTGCAGATGTGATTATGTTTGCTAATAAGCTGACCAAGAGATGGGGAAATAATCCTGGATAGTCCAGGGGGTTCCAATATCTTCTCCTCAATGAAAGAGGGAGGCAGAAAAGAGGGAGGAAGAGTGTTGCAGCTTGAAAGATACGTAGCAAACCCTTGCTTGCTTTGAGATGGAAGGGGCCATGAGCCAAGCAATGCAGGTAGTCCACAGAAGCTGGAAAATGCAAGGAAATGGATTTTCCCCCTAGAACCTTCCAGAAGGAAGGCAGCTTTTGGACACTTTGATTTTAAAAGTCCAGTGAGATCCATGTCAAATTTCTGATCTTCAGAACTCTAAGATAAGAAACTTGTGTTGCTTTAAGCCACTCAGTTTGTGGTAATTTATTAAAGCAGCAATAGAAAACTAATACTGCTTTGCCACTGCAGCAAACCAAGTGGGACTTGGTGGTGGTTTGGATAAGAGTGGTGACAGTGAAGGTGTCAAGGAGTGATTAGAATCTGGACTCATTCTCAAGTAAAGTCAACAAGATTTGTAAGTAAACTAAGCACAGGATTTGAGACATTGGGAGGCAAGCTGATTCTCAGTTGAGAGAAGGGGCCTAGTATTTCAATGGAAGGCATGTAGAATTCAGAGACAGTCTCTTTAGAGACTGTGAGCTTTTCTTTCGCTCATCCCAGCACTCAATGTCCCCATCACATTCCTCAGCCAGTGATTTGGACTAAAAGTATGCCAGAAGGATTTTGTAGGCTATTTGTTTCCAGATCTATATCATAATCTTGGTCCTAAAGGATATTGCTACATTAATGAAAAGAGTCACAATTTAAAAAATTAAATTATGAGATTTACAGCATCTCCTCCACCCCACTGACTGTGAGAGAGAGAATCTTTGGATTTCCCTTCTCATTCTCTTTCCAAGGGAAACTTGAATTTGTCAGCTCAGTACCTGGAATGGAACATGTAGTGAGAAAGCCCAGAACCTTTCTGTCAGAGAGGAAAGGAATATCTGGTGAGAGGGGAAAAAAAGAAATAGACCTAGGAATGGAGGTGGAGGGGGTGGAAGGAGTTGAGAGGTTATTGGAGGAGCATTAGCTGCAGAGAACTGAAATAAAATGGAGAGAGAGAGAGACTTTGATCAATCATGTGCCAGAGCAAGATTGAGCAGGGAAGAAAGGGGAAGAGGATCTTCAGACACATTGCTATGGTTTAGAACTGTGTCCTCTGATGCTCTTTGAGGACATCAGTAAGAATAGGAATTGCTCTTAAGTTCATAGATGAAAAAGGTCTCAATCTGTGTAATTCATAATTTGTTAATACCACCGTGCTACCCTCTTCTTTTCAATTTGTAAGACTTCAAGTGCTTAGCCTATTCTCTTTTTCTTGAAATTGAAATTACATCACTTAGGCTTTAAAATGGTGCATCATTTCCATTACTGATAGAAATCATCTCAACAAGATAAAAAAAATTCTCTATTTTTTTTGATACTATTCTGTACCACAAAAACTATCATTTCAGATGTTAGCTCTAAAAAGAGGAGTCTTGTAAGAAATAAGCTTCTGTAATTCTTAATGGTTATCTTACAGAAAGCTAGCTGTCTTTGTCATGAAATAATATTTAATTTGATATTTCCAGCTTTTTGAATGGTGTCAGTGTTGTGAGATTTCTTTGATAAGCCAGAAGAATATCACTGACAGTTTTTTATTCCCTATGCATGGACATAAAAATGAATGGAAATTTAAGACTTTATATTTTGAACCCAAAGTTTGGGTGTCTGGATCTCAGTTTTCATTAAGAAACACTAGGGTTTGCTGAACCACATTTGCTAGTGTATGATGCTGAGCAGGGACTGGCCTGTGTGGTCGATTGATGAACCTATGGAAAGAACAATTTTCTGTAAACTCTAAAAAAGCATGGGCTTGAGTTAACCTTTTGTGTTAGTCAGCTTTTCATTACTGTGACCAAAGTACCTGACCAGAGAAATGTAGAGGAGGGAAAATTTATTTTGGGCTCATGGTTTTAAAGGTTCAGTCCATGGTTGACTGGCTCCATGGCCCTGGGTCTGAGATGGGGCAAAGCAACATGGCAGAAAGGCAAGATGTTTCCTCCAAGCTGCTCAGCTTGTAGCCAGGAAGTAGTGGGGGTGGGGGGCACACAGGGACAGATATAGTCCAAGGCCACACCCTCAATGGCCTACTTTCTCCAGCCCCACTGCCTGTAATTATCACCCCGTAGTCCATTAAAATCATGAATCCATCAAATGGACCAATCCACTGATGGGCTTGAAGTTCTCATAATCCAATCTTTTCACCTCTGAACATTGCTGAATTTTGTAAAACATGGACTTTTAGAGGAACATTCTAAGATCCAAACCATAAAACCTCCCTATACCTGGGGAGGTAAAGACATCATCCTCAGCAGTAGACTTCTACCCTTATTCCTACCCTAAGCCATATAGGAAAAGACGGTTGGAGGGTTCCAATAGCCATCTGAAGGACCAGTTGTTAAAAGGGACCTGCTCCATCCAGCCTTGTTGATATGCTGTCCCTGGAGGGTCCTTTTCTGGCATGGGGTCCCTCATCTCTGCCCTTGAAACTCTCTCTCTCTCTCTCTTTTTTATCCATTTTAAAGAAGAGTAAAGTTAGGGGAGTCAAAGCTTGTCACTCCCCCAAAGGTTAAAAAGTGCAGTCAATTTTATCCATATTTTGTTTGTTCTTCTGTTAATTTACAGACTTAACAGCCTGGCTCGTTCTTGTCTCATTTAAGAGTCATCAATGGAATATCAGGAAAATTTTCCCAGTATCTCTGCTCTTTCTCTGACCTTTCTCATGGCTTGCTCTGTCTCTCTTTCCTGCTGTTAACTATTAATTATGCATTAATCATGCCTTTTTGTTTTCTCTCTTTCTAATATTTTGATATCTGTGGCCTCACTGATCCTGGAGAGACTGATCCTCCCATGGGAGTAATTCCTTGAGATAGTAAAGGGCAAGTTCACCTTTCATGTGGCAACCAACCAATCCAAAGTCCATCCTCCCCCAAGCTCCTCATTTATCAGTCACTCACAGGGCTCTTCTACTCTGGGCCAACAATTCCCTGTCCTTACCCCTGCCAGGATCAAGTACCAAATAACCTGGGATGGCCCCCTGAGCCCTGGAGGCCACTGAAATTACCCAAATGAACCAAAGAATGCCTTGCTTGTTTCTTCCCATGGAAACTGCAATACAGGCTCTTGTCCAGGTTTTCTCCTTCTCCTTTTTCCTGCTGACCTATGCCGGTGCTTTTCTGTGGGTCCTGGGCAGTTAGGTGTGCCACCACCTATTGGGAACTATGTCTTTTTTAATAGCAGTTGTCTCTTGATCTGTTGGCATCCCTAAGCATAAATAATAATACAACTACATTCTAAAACACTATTAGTACCATGCTCAACACCTAAATGTGGCTTAGTAAATGTTTGTTGAATGACTGGCTAATGAGTCAGATAACTTGGTAACTTGAGCCTCTGGGATGCTGCTGTTGGAAGATGCCAACAATAAACGGTAAATCATTTCAAAGGAAGCCTCCTGTAATATGACTAAATGCCAGGTGCAAAAATAAGAGCCAAGTTTATTTCACATTTCAAATTATGTCTGACCATGTCCTTTTACCAAGCTTTTCAGACCAAACTATACAAAGGTCCTGGTAAGAGCAATGCATGCCAGGAGGAGGATGTGTCCCAAACTCTACGACTCTGAATACTACACTACCTCTTCCGGTAGGAAATCAATTCATTATTCTCTTAGAGAGTGAGCCTTTCTCAGGTGCCCAGTGTGGACTTTCTTTAGGAGCCTGGAGCATCTTCCATTTGAATTCATAGAATTGTTTCTGCATTTCCCAGGTAGGCTCATTCCAAATTCAAGCTTATTTCCAAGGCTCCAGGATGCTACCATGGCACTTGAGAATGATGTAGCACTCCATAGGAGGAAAAGAACCCCCAAGCATTTGATTAAATGGGAACAGCACCACAGCTAATAATCTGAAGAAATAATTATCTTACATAAGAGATTGTTAAGAAAAGACATAAGTGATTGCAGAAATGATTAGATTCAACATCTGTTCCTAATAAAAACTCTTTTAAAAATTAGGAATAGATGGTAATTTTCTTAACCTGATTAAAAAATGTCACACGGGGGCTAGGGATGTAGCTCAGTAGTAGCTCACTAGCATATGTGAGGTCCTGGGTTCTCTCCACAGCGCTGGAGAAAAAAAAAAGTCACACTTAAGCATTAGCTAGCATCAAAGAAAGGAAGATAATGAAAGACTTTTCATTAAACCAGGAATAAAGTATAGATGTTTATGATGCCCATTATTATTTATTTTTCTAAGCGTTCTGGCCAATTTGATAAAAATAGACAAGAAATGAGTACAGATATCGTTAAGGAGGAGAGAAAATGTTATTATGTGCAGATAGGAATGCCTGTATAGAAAACTTGAAGGAGTTTTCTCAGCCACTCAGGAAAGTGGTTGAATACATAATAAAAGCACAAAAATCACTAAGCAACTCAGTGAGACCCTGTTTCTAAATAAAATACAAAATAGGGCTGGAGATGTGACTCAGTGGTTGAGTGCCCCTGAGTTCAATGCCTGGCACTTGAAAAAAAATCAATAGCTTCCTTTGTAACATTAAAAACAAGTTATAAAAATACAATAAAAGCTGGGGTCCTGATTATAGTGAGAGTAAAAGAATGAAATGCCTACAAACAACTTTGACAATAAAATTGAGCAACTATTTGCAGAAAATTACAAAAATGTTACTGAGAAGTATAAAAGAAAAGTTGGGTAGAGTTACAGGATATATTTAAGACATTGATACTTTACAGTTTAATTGCTTTATTTAATTCAATAGTATAATGTGGTATTTTCATAAGTTGAAAAAAATCATGCCTACTTTCACTTGGCAGAGAGGATTCATTGCTAAAAAATAGTAATGAGTTAGGGAGAGAATATTAATTTATTAAATATTAATTCAGAACAGCTTGTAATTAAAAGTATGATATATGTGCAAGAATAAATCAAGTACTCTTGGTGTAAGCTATCATATCACCTTACATATGTCTTGTTCATAGCAGGTGGAAAATTATAATTAATTGCTGATGTAATTATTTGTTTAATAACCTGCTATCTTCCAAAGCTTAATCTAAACCCTTAGACAAATAACTAGTGTATAGCAGGCACTGGATAAATACTTGCTAAATGAGTAAATGGATAAATGAGAAGATAAAGCAAATGAACACATCTCATTATACCTAAGAATCTAACATCTGTCCATGGAAAAGAATCATTATCTGCAACAAATGGATTTAGGTTAAGTGGTTAGAAACTGAGAAATTAGTTTATTTTTATTCCACATACAAAACTAAATTCCACCCTGAATCCACAGTCTAAACTGAATTCTTCACAGAATAAGGAGTTAAATATTTTTTAAAACAGGGGTATTTACCATTTTTGAAGACTAGAATAGAGGCAAACCCCATTTCTCAATATAAATGACAATTTTTCTAGGTCCAGCACTCATGAAAACAAGCATAAATAGATCCACAAAATTAGAAATTTCCAAATTAAGGTAAAGGTGACAGAGGCATTAGGAGGTAATCCTCTGACACTGCATTATACCAGTACCATTTTTGGAACAGAGAGGGTTTAGATTTAATTGCTGTATTAGTTTTGCATCTTAAAACTAATTAATAAGATGGGGATATGATTATTTGCCTTAAAACGTTTGAATGGGGCTGGGGTTGTGGCTCAGTGGTAGAGCTCTTGCCAAACATGTGTGAGGCACTGAGTTTGATTCTCAGCACCACATATAAATAAATAAATGTGGGGACAAGTGCATGGAGTACTACATACATGGCATACGTTAAGAGTGTCTGAGTGGCAAACTACTCCCCTGTCCTAGCTGTGTGAGCAGCAGGCCGCTTACCCCGTAGGCACAGCTCTGGGAGTGAGGCCCTGTGTTGCAGTCCCTGCACTTGCTCCGGCCCACTCCTCAATTGGTCGCTACAAGGACAGTTAGCAGAAATTGCATTGGTGGCTGCCTGTATTCTGCTTAGCTACTGCCTGAGTATATATACATGGAACTGCACAATAAAATCAGACCTGCTTCCTGCTTGGTCTCCGGAGGTCTTGATTAGTGACTCCACAGCCACACTCTCCTCTACCCTGTTCCGTGGACTTCTTCGCTGGATGAGAGAGAGCCCATGCAAATAAAGGCCCATTGACAACTAAAAAGATTTTTTGAAAAGTTTGAATGGTTGTATAATGCAAGTAAAATTCCTAAAGAAGAGTTAAATGTTCAGTAAATGGTCACTATTATTATTAGCTATTATGATTATTTTATATCTAAGAATCAGTCATAGATCAAAGTCAACTGTGAATTAGCTTCATGGACAAAGATATTGACATGGATTATTTACAGTGTGAACCCTCCTCAATGTCCTACTAAGAAGAACAGTTATATACATTAAAGCCCATCTTCTCTTTGGAATGTAATTTAGCCACGAACATGGATGTATGTGAAAGTTATGTAACATCATGGGAAACTTCTCATGGCAATGTTTACTGGGAAAAACCTGAGCAAGAAACTATATTGTAAGCTATATGTCTGCAATTTGTAAAAGAAAAAATAAATACGCATAAATAAATTCTAGAAGGAACATAAAACTGTTAACAATATCCTTAAAGACTGTGGATGATTTGTATCTAATACTACTTTCTGCATTTCCCATGTTTGAAAAAAATGATTGTGGAATATTTTTGAAATAAAAATCTACACAATTATGGAAGGAAAAATAAAGATGCTCTGAAAATTTTGTTTTTGTAATCTGAATACTATTTAAAGTATCAGGCTTGGGCAATATTACTCAGGTTGTTTGTCAAATCTCTTGCCAATTGAAAAGACCTGAAAAGGGAGAAATTACTTAAGACATAATACTGAAGGCTGGACTTACAAGTGACTTGATATGTCATTAGATTCTCTGAAAACTCTAAAGCAACCCCCTTTATTGGTCAGCTTTCCATCCCTATAGTGAAGTACCTAAGATAATTAACTTATTATTAACTAATAAAGTGAAAAGGTTTATTTTGGTTCCTGTTTGTGAAGGCCTCCTCGCTTTTTGCCTCTGGCGAGGCAGTAACTACATCAGAGCAGAAGCACTTAACTCAACAGCCAAAGAGAAAAAGCCAGGGACCAGGGCTCTGGAATCCCCTTGGTGGGCACGCCCCCAAGGAACTAAGGACCTCCCACTAGGCCCCACCTCCTGAAGGCTCCATCACTCCTAATAGTGCCACCATGGGCATGATCAAGCCTTTAACATATGGATCTTTGGGGACATTTCTCCAAATCATAGCAGTGCAAGAGGAAGAATCCTGAAGCACTATTTTGGTTTTATTCCTAGGAACCAAACTCAGGAAAACTGACTAGTACCTGTACTAAGGTGTACTTGAGGAGGGACAAGTTCCAGGATTCATAATGGCTAACTCAGCTGTGTACTATCTGCATCACAATTCCACCTTTTCCCTCCTTCCTCTTCCCATTTATCCCTCCCACCTCTCTGTATTATCCTCCCCTCTCCACAGTGGGGTAGAGAATGTGAAACGGTAAAGTGGTTCTGAAGGCCCACTCAGAAATATATATAAAAATATCTTCAAAAAAAATAAAATACTTGGGAATCAACCTAACAAAAGAGGTGAAAGACTTATACAATGAAAACTACAGAACCCTAAAGAGAGAAATAGAAGAAGATCTTAGAAGATGGAAAAATATACTCTGTTCATGGATAGGCAGAACTAACATCATCAAAATGGCGATATTACCAAAAGTTCTCTATAGGTTTAATGCAATGCCAATCAAAATCCCAACGGCATTTCTTGTAGAAATAGAGAAAGCAATCATGAAATTCATATGGAAAAAT